>NW_023637587.1:211907-299284 GCF_015220235.1 Choloepus didactylus
TGTTTTGAAAGTTTGTTTCCAAATGATTGGAAGAACCTGCTAGATTGTGGTTGTGGAAAATAAATAATGTCATATCCTAGCCATACAAAACTGGGCTAAAGGTTAATAGGGAAAGGAGAAGACAGAGTTAAATACTTAAGAGGGAAGAGCCTGGTGAAAAAACTACATGGAGGGATAAGGGCCTTGCAAACTTCTCTATAAATCAGGGAAATAAGGAAGCAAAATACATTCTGGGGCTATATATATATGCTCAGAAAATACTTGGAGAATATTTCTCTTGGTTTGTTTTATTTCATTTTGGTTTTGGATCCAGGCATTTATGGAAATATCTTTCTAATAATCACTACCCACTAAGGTAATTAAACAAAAACTTCGGTGACCACACATGGCATATATATGTCTTTAAAAATGGTTTAGAAAAATCATAAACAACCACAAATAACAACAAGCAGCAACAGAAACACAGGGAGGGAAGATAAACAGATTCCCACATTATAATAATCAAAATTTTCAGTTTTCAGAAATAATTAGGAGTCATGCAAAGAACTAAGAAGGTATGGCCCATTTTCAGGAAGACAAAGAAGGAACAAACAGGAACTGTCCACAAAGAAGCACAGACACTGGATTTACTAGAAAGTTACCAAATTTATCTCTGAAATATTCTAACAGATCTAATGAAATCATAGGCAAAGAAATAAAAGAAACCAGAACAAGAGTGTTTTATCAAATAGGGAATATCCATAAAGGGAAAGAAATTACAAAAGAAACAAAAGGGATACTCTGGTGCAGAGGAGTACAATAACTGAAATGAACATTTCACTAAAGACCTAAAAAAAGACAGATTAGAGCATTTAAAATAAAAGCAAACAAAAGAGATTCAGAATATTTGGAGACAATATTGTCCAGTCTGAGGCTCAAAAACAAGGAAGAAAAGTACAGCCTACAGGACATCATCAAGCTTACAAAATTTGCATAAACATGTCCAAGAAAAACAGGAAAGAGAAAGAGGTAGACAGAATATGTGGAAAAACGTGGACAAAACATCCCAAATTCAACGAAAGCCACTATCTACACATCCAAGAAGCTGAATGAACATCAAGGATGATTAATTCAACAACATTCAGACATATTATAACCAAAATGTTACAAGACAAAGCCAAAGAGAATTTTGAAGGAAACAAGAGGGAAGTGACTCATCAGATAATTGGATTCCTTGATTACATTAGCAGCTGATTTCACAGCAGTAACATACAAAGTAGGATGGCAGAAAAGCTGCTGATAGAAAAAAAAACTATCAAGCAAGAATTTTATATCCAGGAAAAAGAAAATCTTACAATGTAAAAGAGAACTAAAAAAAATTCACAGATAAACAAAGGTGAATGAGTTTGGTGCTAGTAGTCCTTCCCTACAAGAAATGTAAAAGCAAGACTTTCAGAATCACAAGGTAAAACATCAGAGAAAAACTAGACGACTTTGGGTTTGGTAATACCTTTTTTTTATTAAATTCAGTTTTATTGAAATACATTCACACACCATACAATCATCCATGGTATACAATCCACTGTCCACAGTATGATAACATAGTTATGCGTTCATCACCACAATCTATCTCTGAACATTTTCCTTACATCATCTCTTGAAGGACAGCTGGGTTCTTTCCATCTCTTGGCAATTGTGAATAATGCTGCTATGAACACTGGTGTGCAGACATCTGTTCGTGTCACTGCTTTCCGATCTTCCGGGTATATACCGAGAAGTGCAATCAAGGGATCGAAGGGTAACTCTATATCTAGTTTTCTAAGGCACTGCCAGATTGACTCACAGAGTGGCTGAACCATTATACAGTCCCACCAATGATGAATAAGAGTTCCAATTTCTCCACATCCCCTCCAGCATCTGTAGTTTCCTGTTTGTTTAATGGCAGCCATTCTAACCGGTGTTAGATGGTATCTCATTGTGGTCTTAATTTGCATCTCTCTAATAGCTAGTGAAGCTGAACATTTTTTCATGTGTTTCTTGGCCATTTGTATTTCCTCTTTAGACAAGTGTCTTTTCATATCTTTTGCCCATTTTATAACTGGGCTGTCTGAACTATTGTCATTGAGTTGTAGGATTTCTTTGTATATGCAAGATATCAGTCTTTTGTCAGATACATGGTTTCCAAAAATTTTTTCCCATTGAGTTGGCTGTCTCTTTACCTTGCTGAGAAATTCCTTTGAGGTACAGAAACTTCTAAGCTTGAGGAGTTCCCATTTATCTATTTTTTCTTTTGTTGCTTGTGCTTTGGGTGTAAAGTCTAGGAAGTGGCCGCCTAATACAAGGTCTTGAAAATGTTTTCCTACATTATCTTCTAAGAGTTTTATGGTACTTTCTTTTATATTGAGATCTTTCGTCTATTTTGAGTTAATTTTTGTGTAGGGTGTGAGTGTGAAGTAGGGGTCCTCTTTCATTCTTTTGGATATGGTTATCCAACTTTCCCAGCCCCATTTGTTGAAAAGACCATCATGACCAAGTTCAGTGACTTTGGGGGCCTTATCAAAGATCAGTCGGCCAGAGATCTGGGGGTTTATCTCCGAATTCTCAATTCGATTCCATTGATCTATACGTCTATCTTTGTGCCAGTCCCATGCTGTTTTGACAACTGTGGCTTTATAATAAGCTTCAAAGTCAGCGAGTGTTATGTTCTCCCACTTTGTTTTTCTTTTTTAGAGTGTCTTTAGCAATTCGAGGCATCTTCCCTTTCCAAATAAATTTGATAACTAGCTTTTCCAACTCTGCAAAGTAGGTTGTTGGAATTTTGATTCAGATTGCGTTGAATCTCTAGATGAGTTTGGGAAGAATTGACATCTTAATGACATTTAGTCTTCCTATCCATGAACCTGGAATATTTTTCCATCTTTTAAGGTCCCCTTCTATTTCTTTTAGTAGAGTTACGTAGTTTCCTTTGTATAAGTCTTTTATATCTTTGGTTAAGTTTATTCCTAGGTACTTGATTTTTTCAGTTGCTATTGAAAATGGTATCTTTTTCTTGAGTGTCCCTTCAGTTTGTTCATTTCTAGCATATAGAAACATTACTGACTTATGTGCATTAATCTTGTATCCTGCTACTTTGCTAAATTTCTTTATTAGCTCTAGTAGCTGTATCATCGATTTCTTGGGGTTTTCCAGATATAAGATCATATCATCTGCAGACAATGACAGTTTTACTTCTTCCTTTCCAATTTGGATGCCTTTTATTTCTTTGTTTTGCCAGATTGCCCTGGCTAGCACTTCCAGCACAATGTTGAATAACAGCGGTGATAGCAGACATCCTTGTCTTGTTCCTGATCTTAGAAGGAAGGCTTTCAGTCTCTCACCATTGAGTACTATGCTGGCTGTAGGTTTTTCATATATGCTCTTTATCATATTGAGGAAGTTTCCTTCAATTCTTAACTTTTGAAGTGTTTTTATCAAAAAGGGATGTTGGATTTTGTCGAATGCTTTTTCAGTAACTATTGAGGTGATCATTTGATTTTTCCTCTTTTGATTTGTTAATGTGTTGTAAGACATTGATTGATTTTCTTATGTTGAGCCATCCTTGCATGCCTGGAATGAACCCCACTTGGTCATGGTGTATGATTTTTTTAATGTGTCTTTGGATTCAATTTGCAAGTATTTTGTTGAGGATTTTTGCATCTATATTCATTAGGGAGATTGGCCGGTAGTTTTCCCTTTTTGTAGCATCTTTTCCGGGTTTTGGTATTAGATTGATGTTAGCTTCATAAAATGAGTTAGGTAGTGTTCCATTTTCTTCAATGTTTTGAAAGAGTTTAAGTAAGATTGGTGTCAGTTATTTTCGGAAAGTTTTGTAGAATTCCCCTGTGAAGCAATCTGGCCCTGGGCATTTATTTGTGGGAAGCTTTCTGATGACTGATTAGATCTCTTTGCTTGTGATTGGTTGGCTGAGGTCTTCTGTTTCTTCCCTGATCAGTCTAGGTTGTTAATATGTTTCCAGGCAATTGTCCACTTCCTCTACATTATCCAGTTTGCTGCCATACAGTTGTTCATAGTATCCTCTTATAATTTTTTAAATTTCTTCGGGATCTGCAGTAATGTTACCTTTTTCATTCATTATTTTGTTTATATGGGTCTTTTCTGTTTTTGATTTTGTCAGTCTAGCTAGGGGCTTGTCAATCTTGTTGATCTTCTCAAAGAACCAACTTTTAGTGTTATTTATCCTCTCTATTGTTTTTTTGTTCTCTATGTCATTTATTTCTGCTTTAATCCTTCTTATATCTTCTTCTTGGTTTAGGATTGGTTTGCTGATCACTTTCTAGCTTCTTCAGTTGATCCATTAGTTCTTTGATTTTGGCTCTTTCTTCCCTTTTAATACATGCATTTTATGCTATAAATTTCCCCCTCAGTATCACTTTTGCTGCATCCCATAGGTTTTGGTATGTTGTGTTCTCATTTTCATTCGTCTATATATTTAGCAATTTCTCTTGCTATTTCTTCTTTAACCCACTGATTGTTTAGGAGTGTGTTGTTTCACTTCCAGGTATTTGTGAATTTTCTAACTCTCTGACAGTTATTGACTTCTAATTGTATTCCATTGCAGTCAGAGAATGTGCTTTGAATAATTTCAATCTTATATGTCTGTTAAATCCAATTCATTTATCAGATTGTTTAGGTTTTCAATTTCCTGACTGGTCTTCTGTCTGGTTGATGTATCTATAGGAGAGAGTGATGTGTTGAAGTCTCCCACAATTATTGTGGAAACATCAATTGCTTCCTTTAGTTTTGCCAGTGCTTCTCTCACGTATTTTGTGGCACCTCTCTCATATATGTTTTTTCCCTCTCAAGAGAGAGGGAAAAAATATGTATGACAAACATAAACCAAAGGATAAGATGGCTGATTCAAGAAATGCCTTCATGGTTATAACATTGAATGTAAATGGGTTAAACTCCCCAATTAAAAGATATAGATTCACAATGGATCAAGAAAATGAACCATCAATATGTTGCATAAAGAGACTCATCTTAGACACAGGGACACAAAAAAATTGAAAGTGAAAGGCCCGAAAAAAATATTTCATGCCAGCTACAGCCAAAAGAAAGCAGGTGTAGCAATATTAATCTCAGATAAAATAGACTTTAAATGCAGGGATATTTTGAGAGACAAAGAAGGCCACTACATACTAATAAAAGGGGCAATTCAACAAGAAGAAATAACAATCATAAATGTTTATGCACCCAGAATACTTTGAGTTTATGAAAGGAAGGAATGTCCATTTGTTTACAATGTCTCTAGTTGCTCTTACTGTTTTTGGAAGAACTGGAGATGCCAAATTTATGCTACCATCTTCAAACACTAGTATCCTGTGTAACTTTTAAAAGTCTAGATTCATCCATTCAATCGCAGGAATCTTATATTGGAATTTTCAAATATGGCTCCCAAAAAAATACATACATACATACATACATACATATATAATATATATATATTTTTTTTCCCCCCAATTCTTCCAATTGATTCTGATACGCAGTCAACTTTAACTACCACTATACTACAACGGCTGTTTAATACCTAAATCCAATCTCCTGGCTATTTTTAACTATGAATTGATCCCTTGATAATTAGAAAATGTTATGCTATTCTTAAGTGTTCTTGAGTTCAAAAATTTATTTACATTCACAATATATATTTCACAGTTTTTCTATTTATGTGAATCTTATTTGATTAATAATTCCTTAGACTTTTCCATGTCATTCTGTACTTGAATCCTCTGATTTATTATTTATTTTCACCTATTCAAAAAACTGTGCTCCTATACTACACTAAACCAGCATAAAATTAATTAATTTTCTTAAATTATATATTGAGTGATGTGACAGTTAATTTCATATGTCAACTTGGCTAGGTATAGAACCCAGCAGTTTGGTCAAGCAAACCCTAATTGTTTACTGTGGGGGTATTTTGTAGATAGATTTTCATCTATATATTGTTGATGGCATCTCTTTTCTTATTACATCCACAATCAGCAAAGGAGAATGCCATCAGTAATGAGGGCAAGAAACCAACAACAGAAACTCACAAACCATATGAAGAGGAAAGAAGATATGGCCAAGCCAAATGATCAAAATAAAAAGCCAGAGGAGACAGAATTTGGAACAGCTAATCAAAGATGTTTATGCAAATCTCCAATACAATTTCAACGAGCTCACTAAAGAGAGAAAGTATATCAAGAAAATATTACATGAGCATAAAGAAGAATTTGAAAGAATAAATAGAAAAAGCAGATCTTAAGAAATGAAAGATACTGTAGATCAGATTAAAAGTATACTAGAGACACACAGCAGCATTTGAGGAGGCAGAAGAATCAATCCGCAAACTAGAAAATAGAGCAACTGAATTCAAATGCACAAAAGAACAGATGGTGAAAAAGACGGAAAAAAGTGAATTGGATCTCAGGAAATGATGGCCAACACAAAGCACATATATATAAGAATCACTGGTGTCCCAGAAGCAGATTTATTTCTATCAAAGTCGTAAAATTAAAATAATGCTTTACTTTAAATTACACCTGCTTCTCAATTTTTCAACAGTTTTCACCTACTTTAGCTTGGCAGGAAAAACTGCCCATTAAAATTAATAAAAGCATGTAAAGATCTTCCCTTTCTCCTTGGCTTCAATGTGGCTCATCTGGCACTGGTTTTCCCCAAATTACCCAACTGAATGGTTCCAATATTTTGCATATTTGTATCATGGCTGCATATATTTTCCCACTCTCTCTGAATCATTCAGAATTTTCAACCATATCAATCCTGAATTGGTAAAACATATTACAGCATGTCATAATTCCCAGCCATCAAAGCCCTCAATGAATGCCAACTTGCCTAAGTGTTGCTAAAATATTCCATGAGAATGTAAAGTAGAAACTAAACTGGAGAATCAAGATAATGAAAGCTTCTGTGTTCCCTGTGTAACAAAAATCCACCTCAGAAAAATGGTGGCAAATCCCTAGCTCAGCATCAGGGACAAGAACGGGAAGCTTTTTACTCACTGTGTACACTGTCTGAGTTTTCCAGAGCCACGAGCGCCACCATGTCAGCCCCAAAGGAGGAAGACCCTGGCTTCAATGCGGTCACAGAGCCACAGTCCCCAGAGCCCAACAGGGAAGACTTTGCAACTTGGCCGGAGGTTCCTTCTGTCAAAAAAAAGAAGAAGAAATGGTTGTGAGTCACCATCTCCTGATGCAGCAGTGTACCACAGGAAGCTTGGTGCCCACGGTTTAGCTCTGGAATTCTTGCCCCCTGCAGGACCCTCCCTGAATCTTTGAAATTAAGTTTTTATAACACAAAGTGTCACCATATTGGAAGTTAAAGAAAACAGTGCTAACTCGCAAGAGCATTGATAACAATGCATGGAGATAATAAGAAGCAAAGCATTAGGTCAACAAACAAAAGTCAAATGAGTTCCCCTTCCCAGCAATGAACACACAATGAAGTAGAAAACAAACAAATGCATTTAGGATACTAAACACATGCAATGGATTCTCTTGGACTAAGCCTAACAAAATTTGTAAGTATCTTAATCTTGTAAACTATGAAAACCTTGAAAGAAACAAAACAAAATCAAAATGAAGGGAGAAATATTCCTTTCCCATGGTGGTTTTACACAATATTTTTAAGATATCAGTTGGTTCCAACTTGATCTCTAGAGGCAATGCAATCTCAATAAAAATCCAAGTAAGATATTTGATAGATATAGACAAACTGTTTTTAATCCTAGATATGAGTACAAATTGCTTATGAAGAACAATGTTAAAGAACTCAGATTTCATGATGCCAAATATTTTAATAAATATTTGATAACTAAACCTGCATAAATGAAGAGAGTATGACCTTGGCACACAGAAAAATGGAAAACAATTCACTCTGCATGTAGACCCCTGCAAATACAGTCAGGCGGACACAGCCCTTTCCAAAAACGGTGATGGAACAACCGGATGACCATACAGAAAAAAAAACATAAACTTTACATCTTATACAAAGATGGACTCAAAATAGTTTTTTGTGTGTGTAAAATGCAAAATTCTAAACATTTAGAAGACAACAGAAGGGAAAATCTATGTGGCCTTAGGTTGCTGATGAGTTTTTATGTGCAACACCTAAAAAGTGTCATGAACGGAAAAAGTAATTGAACGTCATTAAAATATTTAAATTCCACTCTATGGAAGACATTGTTAAGAGAATGTTAAAGACCTCAGCCTTGCACTGGGAGAAAGTTTTGCCACCCACATGTATCTAAACAGGACTTGTACCAAAATATACAAAAGACAATCAACTATACAGGAAGAAAGAAATTACCCAGTTGAAAAATGGGTCAAGGACTGAACAGACATCTCACCAAGTGAGGTGTACAGCTGGAAAATAAACACATATAAAGATGCTCAATGGTATCTGACGTTACAGGAAATCAACCTAAAACAACAAGAGACACTACATACCCACTGGAATGGCTACATCCAAAACACAGACAAACCAATTGCTAGAGATGATGTGGAACCACAGGGACGTGTATTCATTGCTGGAGGGGATGCACAATGGCACAGCCATTTTGGGAAACATTTTGGCCTTTCTCACAAAGTCAAAGATATCTCAGCATGTGACTCATAAGCCACATTTGTAAAATATTTACTCCAACTGGAAGGGAAAATGTGGGGACCTACGTAACTCTGAAATAAGTGAAATCTGTAAGACTACTGGCAAAAGTAACTATAAATAAGCAATGAATGCAGGTAAAGTTCTTGGCAATGGGGGTTTTGGTTAACAATTGTGAAGCTACTGTACATGCATATTAGAATTGAACAATCTATTCAATAGAAAGGAGATACTGGGACATAACAATTGTGAAGCTACTATACATGCATATTAGAATTGAGCAATCTATTCAATAGAAAGGAGATACTGGGACACAGGTTTCTCACTGTTGGAGTGGAAGGTTACAATAAAATCATGTAAGAAAGCTAGAGCTTTTACATTGACATCCTCAACATGGTAATGCAAACAGCTTCTGAAAACTTCTCTGCAGAGAGTCAATGAAAAAACAGGATAATTCTAAATTATCTGAAACTCGGAAAGAGGATATAGACTGGAGAAATTCACTACAAATGCCAAATTGAAGACAGAAGAATATCAGTAGGACTTTTCCATCCAAGGCCAGCTGGTCCTTTCTCCTCACCCCCCACCCCATGCTTGGTCTCTGTGTAGGAAAGGCAAAGGAACAGCAGAACAGAACCCTCCTACCAGGGACCCATATTTTAAAATCTGACAGCAGAGAAATGTCTTCCCTGTCTGCTGAGTCTTCAAATAGAAATACTATAGAGATCAACATCAACCAACAAGAAGACATTAGGCAATTAGAAATACTATTTGAAGACCCAGCAGACAGGGAAGACATTTCAAGGCCCAGATCAGTGAGAGACAAAGAGACTGAGAAAACACAGAGACATGTCTCCAGCCCTGGGTCTGAAAGCCTTGCCCCCACCCTCGAGGGAAGCATCAGCCTGTGGCTATTTCCTTGCTCTGGAAACAGCTGGAGTGCTGGGTCAGTGCAGGAGCACCTTGCCACAGGTGGAGACCCACGTCCAGCCTGATTTTGGCTGGCAGAGTCAAGGCACAGGAATCCTGCAGTTTCAGCCTGTTCAGGTCACACACAACCAGTGCTTGCAGGCAAAGCAGCCTCTGAGGACAAATTCCTGAAAAGCATCATCTGCTGAACAGTCAAGAAAGTGCAAGGGAAAAAAACATTTTTTAAAAGATTTTTCAGACGCTTCGTTAGGAGCATAGGAGCTCATCTACACACCCTCTACAGAAACCCAGCCCTGCTTTGGCTCAGAAATAGGGGAAGACCTGACTGTTAAAGCAGGGCTCTGAAACAAACCTAGGTCTTGCAAGCCAGTGGAAAATAGAGCAACACTGGATTAGTGTTATCACACACAGTGAACTTGCTGGGGTGCCCAGTGACAACCTCCCACATCTGTGGAAGGCCACAGTGGGTGCCTGGTTTTAGGGGAAAGACTGGGGAGCAGAGGCAACCTGACAACTGGCCAAGGAGAGAAACAAAGAAGAGATAGAGATCAACATCAACCAACAAGAAAACATTAGGCAAAAGAAAGAAAACAAACTCCAGAATAAACCAATCAAGAAAATCAATGCCTACACAACAAACAATCACAAGCTACATCAGGAAATGGGAATATATGGCCCAAAGGAAGAAACTAATATCTCACCTGAGATATGAGACAGAATGTGACAAAAGAGATGGAGGATATAATGAAGACACTGGGGGATCATAAGGAAGAATTCATAAGCTAGAGAAACAGAAGGCAGAATACATGGGAATGAAAGGCACAATGGAAGAGATGAAAAACACAGTGGAGGCAGACAATAGCAGACTTTGTGAGGCAGATGAAAGGATCAGTGATCTTGAGGACAGGACATCTGAAATCCTGCACACAAAGGAAGATAGGAAAAAGAATGGAAAAATATCAGCAGGGTCTCAGGGAACTTAATGACAACATGAATCACACAAATATATATGTTATAGGTGTCCCAGAAGTAGAAGCAAAGGGAAAAGTGGCACAAAGGATAAAAGAGGAAATAAATGATGAAAATGTCCCAAATCTTGTGAAAGACATAAAACTATGGGTGCAAGCAGCACAGCTTACCCCAAACAGAACTGATCCAAATAGACCTACTCCAAGACAGTTACTTCTCAAATTTTCAAACATCAAAGACAAAGAGAATTCTGAAAGCAGCAAGAGAAGAGCAATCCGTCACAAACAACATGGATAACACTTAAGTGCAGATCTCTCAGCAGACAACACAGAGGTGAGAAGGCAGTGGTATGATATGTGTAAGATCCTGAAAGAGGAAAACTGACAACCAAGAATCCTATATCTGGCAAAATTGCCCTTCAGAAATGAGGGAGAGTTTAACATATTTACAGAAAAATGGACACTCAAGAGTTCATGAAGAGGAGACCTCCTCTACAGGAAATACTAAAGGGAGTGCCACAGGCAGATAAGAAAAGCAGGAGAGGGCAGTTTGTAGAAGACTGTAGAAATGAAGATATCAGGAGATGGAAAAAGGGCAGAGATTGGGTGTTTGATGTTGAAGGAGTATAGAATGTTCTAGAGGACTGATTGTGTAGAACTAGAAATGGATTGCACAATACTGTGTGATGGTAGCACAATATTGTAAGTACACTGAAAAAAGGTGACTGAATACCATTGAAAGAAGAAGGTTAGGGTATGTGTGACACCACAGGGAAAGATAGAAGATAAACAGTGGGACTGTGTAACTTAGTGAAACCTAGAGTGGACAATGAGTGTGATTAAATATTCAAACATAAGAAAGTTTTTGCATGAGAGAGCCAGCAAGAAGGAAGGAAGTTTTGAGATATGCAATGAAGTGAATGGACCATGAGGACAGTAGGTTGAGTGAAATAAACCAGAAATGAAAACACAGACATTATAATGCCTCACTGATATTGATGAATAACAATGTGTGAACACTGAGAATTGAATCTTGGAGCATGGGCTATATGGGGAAGGCTTATATAAAGGTTCCTAGACTGCAATCTCTTACAGCACTCACATACATTCATGAGTTGTAACAGTTATTTCTAAATTTTGAGGTTCTAAGCTGTTTGTGTGTGACATGGTCAGTCCCTGGAGCTTCTGGTGTCTGTATGGTGCGTGGTATTCAGAGCCAGAGCTCAGCAGCCGTGAGTGTCGGCATTGCCCCATGAATCAACTGCTAAAAAAGGCTGAAAAAGGAGATCAGACTTGGGAGATATAAATGAAACTGACTTGGTTGAGATTGGGATAGATCAGACTAAAGGGTAGAGGCTGATATTAACTATGTCTTAAAACTTTGGCTTCTGTGTGGAACCAAAGAAAGACATGTTTCTATGGTGCAAAATCTATATTTTCTGTAGCATGCCATATAATTTAACTTCTATGGTCAGTTTACTCAAATACCATAATTACATGGAACCTGGACTAGGGAATGAGACCTTGTTGGTTTGTACAGGTTAGCATGAAGCCCAGATACAACCCAGGGTAATCTGGGCAGAGAATAAAAAGTTTCTGCAAAGCCCTCTTGAGGGACTAGGGAAAAACATGGATATAATCAACTTCCCCACCTGGGGAATTCCTGATATTCTTGCAAGCACTGGGGACTACCAGCTTAGTAGGCTGAGAGCTCAATCTTGGGTCTTGCCCTTGTGAAATTTTTTACTGTAAAGGAAAGGCTAAGCCTACTCATAATTGCACCTAAGCAACACTCCCAGAGGACCACTTTTGTTTCTCAGATGTTGCCTGCCTCTCTATGCCCTATGCCAACTTGGCCGGTAAACTCACTGCCCTCTCCTCTATCTGGGACATCGGTATAAATCTCCCTGGCAATGTTGGAAGTGATTGCTGGTGATAAGCCTGGACCCTGCATCACATGACTGAGAAAGCCTTTTGGACCAAAAGGTGGAAGAGAAATTAAACAAAATGAAGTTTCACTGGCTGAGAGATTTCAAATGGAGTCGACTGGTCATTCTGGAAGTAACTCTTATGAGTTATACATAGATATAACTTTTTAGTTTTTAGTTTATAGAATAGTTAGAAGGAAATATCTGAAACTGTTGAACTGCAATCCAGTATCCTTGATTCTCGAAGGGGAACATATAACAATATAGCTTATACGGTACAACTGCATGATAGTGAAAACCTTATGACTCACAGTCCCTTAACCCAGTGTGTGGAAAAATGAGTAGAAAAATGGTGACACAAAGTAAATCAATAATATGGGGAAGAAGGGTATGGGACATTCTGGGTGTTCTTTTTGCTTTTATTTTTATTTTTTGCAGTCATGAAAACGTTCAAAAATTGATTGTGGTGATGATTGCAAAAGCTATATGATAATACTGTGACCAATTATTTTACACTTTAGATGATTGTATGGTGTGTAAATATATTTCAATTAAAAATTAAAAAAAAATAATAAAAGAAAGCTGGAGTGATCCATGTGGTAATGTATTATGGTTGGAGATGTGTTTAAATTCATGAAAGAGCAAAGACGCAAGGACACCCCTGGTGAACCCAACATCTAGGTTTTTTCAAAAAGCAATCTTATTGAGATATATTCAAATACTATAAAACTCATCCAAAGTGTACAAATCAATGGCTTTTAGTATAATCACAGAGCTGTGTATTCAACACCACAATTGACTTTAGAACATTTTCTATACTCCAAAAGGAAAACCACATGCCCCTTAGCAGTCACCTCTCAATCCTTCTATCCTTCCCCAGCCCTACATAGCCATTAATTTAATTCAGTTTCTATAGATTTATTTATATACAAAAAAATATTAAATATTACTAACTACAGCTCACAGTTTGCAATAGCTGTCTTTTCCCCATGAACCACCCTATTTTTACCTTGTACAGATGTACATTTGTTATAGTTCATGAAAGAACATTCTTCTACCTGTACTATTCACCAAAGGCATCATCCATCACAGAGTTCAACATTATACAGTCCCACATTTTATCCTCTAACTTTTCTTCTAGCAACATATACTAACTAAATCTATCCCTTTCTTCCACATTCACACACATAATTCAGTGCTCTTAATTATACTCACAGTATTTTCCTGCCATCTCCACTGGAAGTGGACACAGATCTAGGTTTATAATGCTCCTCTTCAATAAAAGGGGGGCAGTTCTCCCTCCAGAAAAGTTTAATTCTAGTTCTGATGTAGGAAGTATACAAGATAGTCCTAGACAATCTTCTAGAGCCAGAAAGTAAGGAATTAAGCAAGCAATGAAAACAAGACACACACATACACTCACACACACACATTCACAAGTAAGTTTAAAAGAGGAGCAAAGTAAGGAATTAAGCAAGCAATGAAAACGAGACACACACATACACTCACACACACACATTCACAAGTAAGTTTAAAAGAGGAGCTCACTGAAAGGCCTCCTGGTGGACAAAGTTTGAACAATTTTAGCAACAATATAAATCATGAGAAACTGCATTATAATCAAAAGTAAAATATTGATATGAAGCAACCAGACTAATTTAAAAGATTATATTGATGAACACATGGGGAAGAATAGAAATATCCTGCTTGAGTTTCCTAGACTTATTGAGCAGATTCCATGAAATGAGTTGGTTTAAACAATGGGAATTTATAAGCTTCTGGCTTTGATACTAAAAGAAAGTCCTCATGAAGGTTAAATCAAAGCTATGCTTTTTTCCCAGGGACCAGATGCCAACAATCCTTGGCTCCTCTGGCACATGACAAGGCACATGGAAGCATCTGCTGGTCTCACCCTTTTCTTCTGGCTTTTGATGATTTCAGCTTCTGGCTTCCATGGCTTTCTTTACCTCTATATTTTTTTTCATTCTGTTTATAAAGACTCCAGTAGGAGGATTCAGACCGATTGAGAATGAGGTGGTTCACAATGTAAATGAAGTAGCCTCATCAAAAGGAAATACTTGCAATAGGTCCACAATAGCAGGAATGGATTAAATTTAAGAATATGTTTTTCTTGGGTACATACAGCTTTGAACCACAACATCCAAACAATTTTCAACTTATTGATGTAGACAGAGCAAGGAGGTGGGATGCTAACTCCCCACTCCTTAAGGGTAGCTATCCGTGGTGACTGCCTTCCAAAAGCCACACACAAGTTGTCAGGGGAAAAGAGTAATTTTACATAGGAGAAACCTGATAAATAAAACCAAAGCCAGGTTATGAAGGTAAACGTCAGCAGTGATAAATCATCTTGAGGGTGTGAATCCTTCACACGGAGTGATGGAAAAGGCACTTCACTGTGATCTTCCTCACAAAACACATCACAGCATTAACATGACAAAAACATCAGGGAAAGCTCAAACGGAGGACATTCCATAACATTCCAGACCAGTCCTCCTGAATACTATCAAGGTCATCATAAACGAGGAAGTTTCAGAAACTCTCACGGTAAGCCTAAGCAGATGTGTGGACTAAATGCAAGGAGGAATCCTGGAATGGGATGTGGAATAGAAAAAGATAAAACTAAGGAAATCTGGAAAAAAACAGCCTGTAGACAATTACAATGCATCTATATGAGCTTATTAACTGTAACAAATGGAGCCCAATGAAGACAAAACAAGACAGAAAACTGGACCTTAGTTAAAAGATAAATCTCTGCACTGTCTGCAAAATTTTCTTGAAATCAAACTATCCCAAGGTAAAAATTTATTAAACAACATTGTTATATTTTTCCTAATGCATGACTTTTGTATAATCATTCCTCCTATTACTATTAACTCACTCTGTTAACTAGTCCTATTGTCTTATAAATAGTATTCATAACAAAAAATCTAGGATAATATATATCATCCAATAAAAGTCTATTATACAAAATTTATGTCTAATATCAATATATATGTGTATAATTATTACTATACAAGTATATTATAATTGGGTCCTATTCATGTTCTACTTGTTCTACTGTGTCATTTGGAACTCTCTAAAAATCTCATCATTATAGACCAGGTACAAGATTTAGATATCCAGGAGTATATTTCACATCATTGTTCAACACACTCAAACAACTAGTTTGTTGGAAAAGTCCTAGTACGTAAGGGTGGGAGAGAGGATGCAATACGGAACTACCCATTCTGGAGCCTCTCATATGCCTAGATAGCCCAGGACACCACGTCACGCCAAAGGAGAGAATCCCCCCCAAGGAAGACATGATGGTAGGGGAAACAAGTGAGTCCAAAAAATACATGAAAATTTGAGACTTGGCCAGTTCCAGTGGATTTCACCTGAAATTTTATGACTGAGCTCCAGGTTCATAACTTGATACTTTTGCCCCTGCTTGCCTTGTATAAACACCAAGGAAAAGAGAACCTTCAGGGGAGGGAGACCCCTGCAACCTTTGTAGGCAGGATCATGCTTCCCAAGTGCAGAAGGAAACTCAAGTCATGAGACTAAGCACACCCAGGGATGAGGGCACAGGGGTCCCACTATGAAGCCCTAACATGCTCCTGTGCAGGGGAGGGGTGAGGGCACGGCACTGTCTAACCTCTAGGTTTGCTGTAGGCCAAGGTGGGGAACACAAAGGCCAGAGCTCCTGGGCTGCTCTCCCCTGGCTTCCATGGGCCATTTCCCCCTTCATTAATGCACAGTCTAATTGACACCACATTCCATTTCTATACAGGGAGGAACAAAGTCAGAGAGCCCTGTTTTAAAGAACCTTGCTGGCCCAGCCCTCCCCAGGCCCAAATGACAGTGTGCCCTGGTTGCCAGGAGCTTGTTTGTGTTGGAGACGGCACCCTCCACAGCATTCGAGAGAGTCAGTTGTGGCCAACAGGATACCAGCACTCAGAGGCAGAGCCGTGAAGGAGAGCGCCGGAGCCACGGGGGGCCTGCTGATGGCCACCAAAGGGTCTCTCCCAGTGACCCTCGAGCAGATTTTTGGTGCTCTGTGGTTGATGTCTAAATCCATGAGACAACTCTCAGGTGTCTTTGGGCTTCCTTAAGAGATCCTGAAATATACTACTATGCTGGCTTTTACAGTGTAAATTGCAGACATAATGTAAAGAAGCAAAAACTCCGAGTCAAAATTATTTCTGCCTGTGTTGAAGAACATCAGAAAAAACCGAGAGAAGACTGGACTGATGACACGCGCATACGAAGCCCCCGAGTCCTCTGCAGTGGAGGCTGGTGCTCTGACACACAGACTCTGTGTCTGGAAGCTCTCAATACAAATCTCAGCAGTCCTTCACTCGATGATTCAGGAGACCATGGGGACAACCTGGAAAAAGAATAGAAAAGCTGGACCCTAAATTTTCATCTCATGGAATGATGATGGCTTGCTTTCAAGAACAGTCTCAGCTACACCACAAGGCCGAAGACTTCCTCCAATCTCACAAGACTATTGTAAGAAATATTGTAACAGCATCACAGATGATTACAGAAAAACTTCAAAATGGAATAAAGGGAGAGGGGCAAGACAGGGGCATAGAGAGGAGTGGAATTTAGTCATTTCCCTGGAACAACTAATAAACAATCTGGAATTAGTGCTGGGGGACAACTGTGACTGTCTGCACTTTGTACACCAACCTGGACCGGGAGGAATGCCTGAGATCACAGCCCAAAATCTGTAAGTAAAAACTGCGACCTGTAAGTAAAAACTGTGACCTGAGCCTAGAGCCGCCTTGCCCTCACTATGTGGCAAACAGAGGAACGTGAACTAAAGTAATACACCTCATTAATAAAATGAAGTAAAAAGAAAACAAAATAAAAACACAACCATCTAAATTGATGCAGAAAACTAATTTGCAAAAATCTAGCAGTCTTCTTGTAAAAATACCAATACATCAATGCATAGTAGGGAATTAAACTGATAAAGATCATTTATGAAAAGGCCATAGCTAACATCATATTCAAGGTGAAGACAAGAATGTCCTCTGGCACCAATATCATTCAATGTTATAGCAGAAGTTGCAGCCTGAGTAGGCAAGAAAAAGAAACAAAAGAATACAAAGTGGAAATTGAAATGGTAGTTCAAAAATAAACCATACCTACAGCCCACCGGTTTGTGACAAGGGCACCAAATCCACTCAATGGTCTCTTCAACTTACAGTGTTGGGAAAACTGGAAGCTATATACAAAAGAATGAGAAGTGGATCCCTGTCTCTCACCATATATAAAAATTAACTCAAAATGGGTTAAATACCAAAATATAAGAAACAAAATGATAAAGTCTTTCAGAGATTTAATTATGCACATCTTAAAACATACAGTTAATTTTAATCCATTTCTGCAGTGAATCCATTTTAAAAGGACTTTTTTTTTTTACATTTGTATTCCACAGGTTTTTTTTAAATTAAATTCACTTTTATTGTGATATATTCGCATATCATACCATCATCCATGGTGTGCAATCAACTGTTCACAGTAACATCATATAATTATGCATTCATCACCCCAATCTATTTTTTGAACATTTTCTTTACATCAGAAAAAATCAGAGTAACAATAAAACATAAAAATAAAAAAGAACACCCAAATCATCCCCCCATCCCACCCTATTTTTCATTTAGTTTTTGTCCCCATTCTTCTACTCATCCATCCATACACTAGATAAAGGGAGTGTGAGTCACAAGGTTTTCACAATCACAGTCACCCCTCATAAGCTACATTTTTATACAATCATCTTCAGGAGTCCAGACTACTGGGTTGGAGTTTGATAGTTTGAGGTATTTACTTCTAGCTATTCCAATACATTAAAACCTAAAGATGTTATCTATATAGTGCATAAGAATGTCCACCAGAGTGACCTCTCGACTCCATTTGAAATCTCTCAGTAACTGAAACTTTATTTCGTTTCATTATGCAACACCCTTCTGGTCAAGAAGATACTCTCAATCCCACAATGCTGGGTCCACATTCATCCCTGGGAGTCATATCCTGCATCGCCACATAGCAGGGAAGGCAGTGAGTTCACCTTCCGAGGTGGCTTAGTCAGAGAGAGAGGGCCACATCTGAGCAACAGAGAGGGATTCAGGGAGAGGCTCTCAGGCACAAGTATAAACAAGTTTAGCCTCTCTTTTGCAGTAACCAGCTTCATAAGGGCAAGTCTCAAGATAGAGAGCTCAGCACATCAAACCACATTTGCGAGAAAAATCAGTCCAAGTGAGGAAGTCCAACACTTCTGCATTTTCCACCAGCTCCTCAGGGGGGCCCTGCAAATATATTTTTACGCTCTGCCCTGATTACTTTGGGATGTGTCACGATTTCACTCTAACCTATACAGACCTACCATATCTCACTTTCTATTCAAAGTTCTAGGTAATTGTGGTTAAACAGGACTTTCTGAAGATATTTTTAGTTAAGACATGGCCAGCTGAATAAGTTTTGGTTGTAATTCAATTACTCCAACTCTTTTATAAGCAGAATGAAATTCAGACAAGAAACACCACAAAAAAAGCTGGAGATCAATGGGACCGACAGTAGAAAGCAGCATGTAGAATGCCAAGTGGCCAAACAGCCAAGGATGAAGGATCACTGGCACCCAGACCCAGAACACTGCAGTAATTGGGTAAATTGACCTTCTGATCATTCATGTGGGAATGCTGTCAGCCTCAAACGCATGAGCCAAGAAATTTGAGCCAATAAATTCCCATTGTTTAAGCCTGGCTGTTTCATGCTACTTGCTTTAGCAGCCAGGAAACCAAGGCAAACTCCCAGAGGGAAAACCTGCTAGGCAATGCTTCCTTAGCATTTACACCAAAGACAGGAACAAGAAAAAACAGATACACGGGACTTCATAAAAATTAAGTACTCTGATGCACAAAACGCTTTATGAATAAAGTGTAAAAAAATTACCAAATGGTAGAAAATATTTGGAAATCATGTTATTTTTAAGGTGGTTTAAAAACAGTAATTTTTTCCACCGTAAAAAAGAATGAGGTTTCATACATACAACAGCATGCAAGAAATTGAAGCCATCATCTTGAGTGAAACAAAACCCAGAAGGACACGTATTGTATGATTTCACTGATAAATAATCAGATATGCTAATTCATAGAGTCAAACTAAAATGTATACTTTCATGGTAAGGGTTCAGGGCAGGGAGTGTCTAATCGCTACAGGGTTCTTGTTTAGGGTGATGGAAAAGTTTTGCCAAGGGATTGTGGTACAAAATGATGAATACTGACACCACTGAATGCTACATTTGCAAGTACATAAAATGCAAAATTGGAGGTTGTATACGCTACAGAATGCAAGTTTTTAAAAACCATAGAAATGTACACCACCACTGTGTACCTACTCTAATGTAATCTGAGGACTGCTGATAGTCTGTAATAGTGTTTCAACAATTGTCACAAAAACTTCACACTGAAACAAAATGTGAATAAGGAAAACTGTGCTTATGGGGGAGTTCAGAGGCTCTCCATTTTCTGCGTGACTTTTCTATAAATCTACAGTTTTTACGAGGAAGAAGCAAACATTACTGCACCTTGCTGTTTCCGGCTTACTGGAAGAAGCTGGGCTCCAACAGAGCCGAAAGGAATTCACAGAAACAGTCCAGCGGCAACACAACGAAGCTTTATTTGAATTGCCGCAAGGACACCGAAAGGCTCCAGCCTTCCGGACCGCTCCCAGCGGGCTGCAGCTACACCCTAGTGTTTCACTCACGGAGACTCCTCCATGGCAGCAAAAAACGAAACTAAAAGGCAGTTAACCGCCGTAAATTGCTTTTGACCTTCCCTTGGTTACAGGGGGCGGGCTTAAACCCTTGCTGTTTTAGGATTGGCTGATGTTTTTGCGAATAAGGGGTTGCGCTCTGTGCTATCTTGACTGGTCCATCTGAGCCAATCCTGAACCACCCTTGATGGACCAATCAAGATGTCCCAGAGGCAACCTTAATTTACATATCTTACAAGCACCAATCAAAATGGCCCTCCAAATGAACCAATCACAAATCGCAGTCGACAGTACATCCCTTATTTATGGTCGTGGAAAGTACAATCCCTTATTTGCATAAAAATCAGCCAATCCAAAAAACAACCACAAGTTTTAAGGTCTCCCCCTCTAACTAGTAAAAGCCAAGAGCGAGTTCCTTTGGGTTGTCTGCTTGCAGGATCGGTGGCCGTGACGCGTTTCTGTCTGCGGAGAAGATTGCTTGCGCCATAGCTTTGAGTCGTGGAGTTGCTTGAGCTGTAGGCCGTCGGGAGCGGTCGGGAAGGCCGGAGCCTTTCGGTGCTGTTTGCGGCGTTTTGGATAGAGGCTCGTTATGTTGCTGCTGTGCCGTTTCGTCTGTGAATTCTTTTGAACTGCGGTGGGAGCTCAGCCTCGTCCAGTAGCCGGTAACAAAAAGGTACAGCAATGTTTGGTTCTTTTTATTTAAAAAAGCTGTAGATTTACAGGAAAGCCATGCAGAAAATGGAGAGGTCCTGTGTACTCCTTCGTAAACGTGGTTTTCCTTCTTCACATTTTGTTTCAGTGTGAAGCTTTTGTTAAAATTGTTGAAACGACGTTATTATAACTGTTAACGGTTCTCCGTAGATTACCTTGGAATAGGTATGAGCCAATAAATGAATGTTTGGAAACGCTGGCATGGAACTTTTATGCTTATTCGGGAATTTTTTAATGTTATTTTATGTCATTTAGCTTTTCCTTTTACTTCCTTTGGCAGAATCTTACAGTAGGGCTCAGGGTTTTTAGCTTTGCAGATTACGTGACCCTATTGTAATTGTTTGTTTGCTTTACCTGTTGATTTATTTCATGGAGTCTTGTGGTTCTGCTTATGCAGCTAATTTACTTGCGTCACTTACTGATATTTACCACAAAGTAATAGATGATGAGTCCTTACAAAGATGGCCAGAGTTTACTAACCAAAGCCTTCATTATGTTCAACAATCCTAAAACATGGTGTGTCAGTTTTACAGTTATGTGTAGGCACCCATGTGGGCCTAAACTGCAAAAAGTATAATTTGGTGATAGGTGTATTTATAATGTGATTGTAAAGGAAATGCTCTAAATTAGGTATTCACGATATTTTTATCATGAATTTTATAGCTTTGGTAATCATTGCAGAACACTGTGTGTTGAGTAGATGGGAAAATGGGAAGAAAACATTTATAAAGCTGAGTAATTACGGTGGCATTTTTAATAACATAGGAGATAATGGTAGTCATAAAGATAATGGTCATTTATTTTCTAAGAGCAGCAGCATTTCGAGAATTGCTTTTACTGTTGTGTATCTTTCTAAATCATGCTGTTGACTTAGTGGCATTTTCCAACAAAGGACACTGTAGAATGTTAATTTTTGATGGAATTTTAATAAAATGTCAGCTGGCCAGTTAAACAGATTTTACATTTTGTTTTCAAAATTAGTACAGTACTAAGATTTGGCATAAATTACAGGCTCCTTTACCACTTCTGGCAAGAACTCTGTAGATGGAAAACCCTAATCATACACCACCCAAAATTTAGCCAATTGACTTTTATTCCATAGAGCTAGTAACTTAAAACTTTTTGGTTCATAACTTGTAAGTGTTAAGTAGAGATGTTTTTTTAAATTAATAGTTTTTAAAAGGATGCTTTTTAGGATGGTCTTTGTGTCTACCAGAACTTTAAAAGTGTTATATAATATTTTAAAGTTTATAATAGAATTAATGATTTTTAAAAGGCAGCTAAATACATTACATTTGTTCTCTCTTCAGTACAGAAATAGTGGTTCATCTTCACTCAGCACCTCCCAACCAAGAACCTGGTCCATTCCAAAGAAGTAAGAATTCCTATATCAAACTCTCCTTCAAAGAACTTGGCCAGACTGAAGTAAGTTTCTTTATGAATCACATTGAACTTGGAAAAGCATGTGTGTTTTTTTTTGTTTGTTTGTTAATATGATGGACGACAATATTGCACGTTATACCAGGTTTCACTATATATATTTTTTAAATTAGAGACTTGTAGGTTTACAGAACAATCATGCATACAGTATGGGTTTCCCACATACCACCCTACCATGAACACCTGGCATTGGTATGTTCCATTTGTTAAAACTGATAATAGCACATTTTTATAATTGTACTATTAATTAAAGTGCATGGTTTAATTCTGGGTTCACTCTTTCTGTAGAGTAATTCCATAGAGCTTTTTGTATTTTTTTCCTGTTGCCAACTCTAACCTTTCCCCTTTTAATCATATTCATATATGAATGTTGTTAATTGTATTCACAGTGTTGTGCTACCATCCCCACTGTCCATCACCAAAGCATTTCCATCATTCCATAAAGGAACTCTTTACACTTTTAAAATATATTATTTTATTTTATTTTTTCTGTTAGTGAGACCATCCAGCTACCGTTTCCTCACAGTCGTTTTTATTTATTTGTTTATCTTAATGGAATTTTATCCATGTAATACAGAGTATACAAGCAGAGGCACATAGTATCAAGGTATAGTTGTGCATTCATTAACACAGTCAATTTCCAAATATTCATTACTCCAAAATGAAGAAAAAATATTAAAGAAAAAGAAATTAAGATCACTAAAACCACCACATACCCCCATCCTTCCTATTATTTATACATTTTTATCATTATTTTATTATTCATCAGCCATACACTGGTTAAGGGGAGTGTCAGTCAGCAGGTTTTCACTATCACATGGTCACATGATATAAGCTATATAGTTACCAATTACCATCTAGAATCAAGTCTTCTGGATTACTATTCAACAGATGCAGGTTATTTACTTCTAACTGTTTCAATACATTAGAAAGTAAAAATGAGTATCTATATAATGCATCTCAGAATATAGAAATAGCTAAAACTGAGGAATAGATGTCAGTGCTGAAAGAGCTTACAATTTAGGAACCTTTACAGTGAGCCTTATTGGACATTTTGTACTCCATAAACACCAGTTGCCCTATCTCTGCCCATTTTGTATCCCCTGAAAAGCTGTGCTCTCATATCTGATTCTCAGTGTTTGCTCATTATAATTAGTTGATGTTAGTGAGACCACACAATGTATGTCCTTTTGTTTCTGGCTTATTGCATTCAATATAATGCCTTCAGGGTTCATTCACATAGTTGCATGCCTCACCACTTCATTGTTTCTTGCAGCCACTCTGTTCCATCGTATGTACACACACCAGTTCACCCTTCCGTTCATCAGTTGATATATCCTTAGCCCACCTCCACCTATTCCAAACTGAATAATGTGCCATAAACACCAGTGTGAAAATGTCTGTTCATGTCCCTGCTTTGAGTTCTTCCAAGTGTATACCTAATAACAGGGTTGCAGGATCACCTGGCAGATATATATTTAGCCTTCTGTGAAACCACTTCATGGCCCTATAGAGGGGCTGCTAGTTCCCTACCACCAGCAAATAGGTCTCTCTCTCTCTCCTCACATCTTCTGTGACACTTGTGTTTTTGTTTATTTTTTTGAAGAATTTTAGTTACAGACCCACAGTCCATCCTAAGGGAAACATCAGTCTCTGCCAGTACAATCACATATTTATGTGTTTACCACCACAATCTATATGAGAACATTTCCATTTCTTCCACAAAGAAAGAAGAGGAAGAAAGGAAAAAAATGGAGGAAGAACAAGAATCCCACACCCCACCCCTATTGACATTTCACTTTGGTGTATTGCCTTTGTTACAATTAGTGAAGGAACATTACAGTGTTACTGTTAACTATGTACCATCATTTGTGTTAATTATATTTTTCCAAATACCATACTATTTTTAACACCTTGTAAGGTTGACATTCATTTGTTCTCCCTCACCTAATAACTTTCTTATGTTTCTTCGTTTAATCACCATCACTGTCCACTCGAGGTTTTGCTAAATTATATCATCTCAGTTTTTATCCTCTATCTTTACTTCTGGTGTCCCATATGCCCCGAGCCTTCCTCTTTCAACCACATTCACACTGAAGTTTGTTGGTTATACTTTATGATATTGTGCTACCATCAGATAATATTGTAATATCCATTTCTGGATCTTTACAATCTTATTGGATATTCTGTGCTCCTTCAGGATCAAATTCCCAATCTCTGCCCTCTTTCTATCTCCTGATAACTTGTGTTTTTTTTTTTTTTGTTGTTAGTCACAATTTAATTCTACACTTATGATCATACAAAATACCAGATAACATAGCCTTGAAATATATAAAGGAAAATACAAAGAAAATGTGACAGTCATAAATAGAAAAATATTTAGTCCAATCTAAAATTTTATTTTGTATCTTTCTACTATGAAAAATATCAAACATCTAAAAGTAGAAAAATAGTAACATGAATTTCTAGGTACCATTCTCCAAGCTTCAACAATTATCAACCCTGAGCCAGTATTTTTTTTACCTGCACCCTGACTGAAATCCTCTCCCATAACTTTTGAAACAAGTCACAAAGATCATCTAATGTCTTTCATAAATCTTTTAGTATGCAACACTAAAAGACAAGGTCTTTTTATTAATTCAATTTTATTGAGATTTTTCACATACCATACAGTCCTCCAAAGTGTACATTCAGTTGTTCATGGTATCATTATATAGTGCATTTGTCACCATAATCAATTTTATTTTCAAATTTTAGATCATTTTCATTTATCCAGGAAAGAAATTAAAATAAAAATAAAGAAAACTCAAAATCTCCCATACTCCTAACCACCCCCCTGCATTATTGACTCATGGTAGTGGTATAGTACCTTTGTTTCTTTTGATGAAAGAATGCTAAAATACTGCTAACTGTAGTACATACTTTGCAATATGTGTATTTCCCCCCTTATACCCCTCTATTATTAACTTCTGGTTATAATGCCTTACATTTTTTCTAGTTCATGAAAGAGATTTCTAAGATTGGTAATGTTAATGACAGACATTGTCCACCACAAGATTCACTGTTTTATACATTCCCGTATTTTAACCTCCAACTTTCCTTCTGGTGACACATGTGACTCTAAGCTTCCCCTTTCCACCACATTCACATACTATTCAGCATGTTAGTTACTCACATAATAGTGTGCTACCATCGCCTCTGTCCATTTCCAGACACTTAAATTCAACCTAGTTATAACGTTCTGCTCATAATAAGCAGCTGCTCATTGTTATTTAGCCTTGTTCTATATCTTGATAACCTATATTTCATGTCTGTGAGTTTACATATTATAATTAGTTCATATCAGTGAGACCATACCGTATTTTTTCCTGTTGTGTCTGACTTATTTCATTCAATATAGTGCCCTCAAGTTTTCTTCATCAACCCGTGTTTTATAAGATGGTTTTGTTCACCCACCATACATTCTGTCCTAAGTCAGCAATCGATGGTTCCCTGTGTCATCACACATTTATGCATTAACCACCATCACCACTATCTAAGGACATCTCCATTTCTTCCACAAAGGAGGAAGAGTCAAAGAAGGTAGAGAGACAAAAGCAAAAGAAGAAAGAAAAAAAATGACAGCTAAGAAGCAACAAGAGGAAAGATAGAATTAAACTAAAGTGCAATAAAAGATGCACCAATGCCAAGAGTCCCATACCCTTCCCTTATGTGCCCGTTAGAGGCATTTAGCTTGGATATATTACCTTTGTTACATTAAAGGAAGCATAATACAATGTTTCTGTTAACTGTAGTCTCCAGTTTGCATTGATTGTATTGTTTCCCCAATAGCACCCTATTTTTAATTCTTTGCAAGCTTGACATTCATTTGTTCTCACTAATGTAAAAACATATTTGTACATTTTATCACAATTGTTCAGCACTCTAGGTTTCACTAAGTTATATTGGCCCATTCTTTATTTTCCCTCATTTCTTCTAGTGTCCCACATGCCCCCAACTTTCCTCTTTCAACCATACTCAGTCATCTTTGTTCAGTGTGCTTACATTGTTGTGCTATCATCACCCAAAATTGTGTTCCAAACCTCTCACTCCTGTCTTCCTGTCTGTCTGTAGTGCTCCCTTTATTATTTCCTGTAAAGCAGGCATTTGTTCCCAGTCTCTCATTGTCAGAGAATATCTTAAATTTTCCCTCATATTTGAAGGACAATTTTGACAGATACAGGATTCTTGGTTGGTAGTTATTCTCTTTCAGTATCTTAAACATATCACACCACTTTCTTCTTGCCTCCATGGTTTTTGCTGAGAAATCCACACATAGTTATCAGACTTCCCTTGTATGTGATGCTCTTGCTGCTATCAGGATTCTCTGTCTTTGACATTTGATGATCTGATTATTAAGTGTCTTCTCATTGGTCTGTTTAGATCTATTCTCTTTGGGATATGCTATGCTTTTTGGATATGTGATTTTATGTCTTTCATAAGAGATGGGAAATTTTCATTAAGTATTTCCTCTATTTTGCTTCTGCCTCTTTTTCTTTCTCGTCTCCTTCTGGGACACCCATGGCACGTACATTCATGTGCTTCATGTTGTCATTCATTTACCTGATATGTGGCTCATATTTTTCCTTTCTTTTCCATATCTGTTCTTTTGTGGGGGGGATTTCAGGTGTCTTATTCTGCAGTTCCTGAATGTTTTCTTCTGCCTCTTGAAATTTGCTGTTGTATGTCTCCATTGCGTTTTTCATCTCTTATGTTGTGCATTTCATTTCCACAGAGTCTGCCTGGTGTTTTTTCAAACTTTCAATTTCTAACTTATGTTTGCCCAGTGTTTTCTTTATATCCTTCGTCTCTTTTGCCGTGTCTTCCCTAAACTTGTTGACTTGCTCTTTGAATTGATTTAGCATATTTATTTGAAAATGTTTGTTTCATTAAAGTGAAACAGTATGTCATCTGTATCTCAATTGAGGTGTAGGTTTGTTCTTTTGACTGGGTCATATCTTTTTTTTCCTAGTGTGATTTGCAGTTTTCTTTTACATAGGCATCTGGTTTCCTTGGTTACCCCAATCAGAATTTCCCAGACCAGATGGGTTCAGGTCTCACAATGGGACTATATTCAGTGTCAGGTTTCCCTGAAGCTGTATCTTAAAACATTGACAAACTTTCCTGTGTGGCCTCTAGCCACTGTGCTTTTCCTAACTTGCCCAGGTGGCGCCTGTCAGCCTGTAGCTCCCCACTGATGTAAAGAGGTGTGGTCCCTTTAATTCTCAGCTTAAGTTGTTTGAGTTTTGACTGTTTTCCCCCAGACCCTGGGGTCTGAGTTCTGAAGGGCAGGTAGGAACTAGAGCTGGGCCCCACCTCCTTCCCCTTAGTGAAGATACACCACCCTAGGGAGTTACCTTCTGTAGGTAAGCTACTCCTTTGTCTTTGTGACTCTGTGAAGTCCACCTGTGTCTGGGTCAGAGTTCTGTGAACTGAAAATGGCTGAGGCTTTCTCCACTGAGCCTTTCAGGTTGAGAGAGACAAAAAGGGAAAGAAAGCCCTTTTTGAGATCCAGTCCACGGTTCCCAACTTTTGCCTGTCGGCCAGAGGAAGCACCCAGTCTTCTGGGCTCCTTTCCGAGCACACAGGCGTTTCCTGGTTCTCTTAAGTTCAGTCATCTCTGAAAGCCTCTGTATTTTTTTTTTTCTGTTAGCCCCACCTTCTCTCCACTGGGAGGAATTCAGAGTAATTCACTGCTTCTTAGTGGTTTTTCTGTTTGTAGCTTGCCTTCAGCAGTCCACATTTGTTACTTAAAACTCCAGTTGGAATTAGTTGAGTTATACTTCCTTGCTCTGGGACTGCTGCTTTCTCCCACAGTCAGGTCTTGCAGCTCAGCCTGCCATGAGGGGAAGGGGCTCCCGGTACAGTTTGGCAGTTTGTACTTAAAGCTTTTATGCTGCAGTCTCAGCCATTGCACCCATTCCAGGTTGGTGTATGATGTGTGGGCAGTCACGACTGTCCCCCAGCAGGTGTTTCAGATTATTTACTAGTTGTTCCTGGTTTTTTATCAGTTTCTTCAGGAGACTAACTAAATTCCACAGCTCTCTATGCTGCCATCTTGCCCAACATGTGTTGCTAACTTCAAGTGTCTGACTTTGCTCATTATACTTAGTTCATATTAGTGAGATCATACAATATTTGTTCCTTTGTTTCTGGATAATTTTGCTCAACATAATGTCCTCAGTGTTCATCCACATTGTTGCTTGCATCATGGCTTATTCTTTCTTCCACCTGTGTAATATTCTATCCTAAGACTATACCACATTGTTTATACACTCTTTTTCATCAAGAAACAGTGCTGAATTTTGTCAAGTGTCTTTTCTGCTTCAATTGAGATCATGTGACTTTTCCCCTTTGATTTATTGATGTGTATTAATTGAATTTTTTGTGTTGAACCACCCTTTTTACCTGCAATAAAACCCACTTGGTCATGGTGTTTAATTCTTTTAATCTGCTGCTAGGTTCCATTTGCAAGAATTTTCTGAGGAATTTTGCATCTGTATTCATCAAAATGATTTGTCGGTAATTTTCTTTTCTTGTAGTATTTTTGTCTGGCTTAGGTATTAGTGTGATGGCCTCAGAGAATGAATCAGGTAGCTTACACTCTTCAATTTTTATGAAGAGTTTTAGAAAGATTGGTACTAATGCTTTCTTTTTTTATTTATTAAGATTTATTCACACACCAAGCAATCATCCAAAATATATAATCAATTGATCACATTACCATCATATAGTTGTTCATTGGTCACCCTATTTTTTTTTAACATTTTCCTTGTACCAGAAAAAATGATAAGATGAAAAAAACAATAGTGAAAGAAGAACACCCAAATCGTCCCACCCTCGCACCCTATTCTTCATTTAGTTTTTTTGCCCCCATTTTTCTGCCCATCCATCCATACACTGGACAGACGGAGTGCAATACACAAGGTTTTCATAACCACACTGTCACCCTTTGTAAGCTACATTATCACACTGTCGTCTTCAAGAATTTAGGCCACTGGATTGGAGTTTGATAGTTTCAGGTATTTGCTTCTAGCTATTACAATACATTAAAAGGTACAAAGTGGTATCTATATAATGCATAAGAATGCCCACCGGAGTGACCTCTTGACTGCATTTGAAATCTCTCAACCACTGAAGCTTTATTTCATTTCATTTTGCATCCCCCTTTTGGTCAAGATGTTCCCAGTGACATGATGCCGGGTCCGGATGCATCCCCGGGAGTGATATACTGCATTGCCAGGGAGATGTATCCTTCTGGGAGTTAGGTCCCACGTAGGGGGGAGGGCAGTGAGATCACCTTCCCAGGTGGCCTAGTTAGAGAGAGAGCCACATCTGAGCACCAAAGAGGGATTCAGGGAGAGACTCTCAGGCACAATTATCAGCAGGCCTAGCTTCTCCTTTGCAGTAACAGGCTTCTTAAAGACAAGTCCCATGATAGAGGGTTTGGCACATCAACCCTCCACTCCTCAATGTTTGTGAGAACATCAGCAACCATCCAGGTTAGGAAGCCCAAAACCTCTGCATTTTCCCCCAGCTTCTCAAGGGGCCTCTGCATATTTTTTTTCATTTTTTTTTTTAAAAACTTAACTTTGTGGAAAAAAAAACAAAAACAGACAATAAAGAATCATTTCAAACAAAACCAAAACAAAAGAATAAGAAAAAGAAAAAACATATTTTCTAGAAAAACTACATTATTTCCAACATGTTCCTGTTCTACCCCAAGAAAATATGCAGGCTATAACCCAGGAAAGGAATAAGGAAAACAGATAGCCTAAGATAAGTACATTTCTGTGAACTTGTTCCTACCATACCCACCAGAAATTAACAAACCACAGTCATTCCTGAGCATTCTCAGAACATTAAATTTTCCTTCAATAACTTACCTGTTCTTATTAGTTTATCATTCCCCCTTCACTAATTGCTATCTATCACTAGGTTCCCTACAATCTGCACTATAAACTATTTACTTTTCATTTTGCAGTGTTCACATTAGTGGTAACCTATAGTATTTCTCTTTTTGTGCCTGCTTTATTTCACTCAGCATTAGGTCTTCAAGGTTCATCCATGTTGTCATCTGTTTCTTGGCATTGTTCCTTCTTACTGCTGCATACTATTCCGTTGTGTGAATATACCACATTTTATGTATCCACTCATCTGTTGAAGGACATTTGGATTGTTTCCATCTCTTGGCAATTGTGAAATTGCTATGAACATTGGCGTGCAGATATCTGTTGATGTCACTGCTTTCGGGTCTTCTGGGTGTATATCAAGAAGTGTGATTGTTACATCGAAGGGTAACTCTATATCCATTTTTCTAAGGAAACGCCACACTGTCTTCCAGAGTGGTTGCACAATTATAGAGCCCCATCAACAATGAATAAGAGTTCCAGTTTCTCCACATTCTCTCTAGCATTTGTAGTTACCTGTTTGTTTAATGGAAGCCATTCTAATTGGTGTGAAATTGTATCTCATTGTGGTCTTAATTTGCATCTCCCTAATAGCTAGTGAAGTTGAATATTTTTCATGTGTTTTTTAGCCATTTGTGTTTCCTCTGCAGAGAACTGTCTTTTCATGTCTTTTGCCCATTTTGTAATTGGGCTGTCTCTAGTCTGTACTATTGTTGTTGATTTGCAGGATTTCTTTATATATGCAAGATATCAGTCTTTGTGAGAAACTGGTTTCCAAATATTTTTTCCCTTTGAGTTGGCTGCCTCTTCTCCTTTTTGACGGATTCCTTTGAAGTACAGAAGCTTTTAAGTTTGAGGAGATTCCATTTATCTATTTTTTCCTTTGTTGCTCGTGCTTTGGGTGTAAGATATAGGAAGGGACCTCCTAAGACATGGCCCTGAAGATGTTTCCCTACATTATTTTCTAGGAGTCTTATGGTACTGTCTCTTATTTTGAGGTCTTTAATCCATTTTGAGTTAATGTTTGTGTAGGGTGTGAAGTAGGGGTCCTCTTTCATTGTTTTGGATATGGTTATCCGGCTCTCCCAGACCCATTTGTTGAAAAGACTGTTAGGTCCCAGTTCATTGGTTTTGGACGCCTTACCAGAGATCAGTCGGCTGTAGATCTGGGGATTTAACTCTGAATTCTCAATGTGATTCCATTGATCATTATGTCTATCTTTGTACCAGTACCATGCTGTTTTGACTACTGTGGCTTTATAATCTTCAAAGTCAGGGTGTGTAAGTTCTCCTGCTTTCTTTTTCTTTTTTACAATGTTTTGGCAATTCAAGGCATTTTCCCCCTCCTGATAAATTTGATAACTAGCTTTTCCAAGTCTGAAAAGTAGGTTGGAATTTTGGTAGGGATTGCATTGAATCTGTAGATGAGTTTGGGTAGAATTGCCGTCTGAATGACATTTAGCCTTCGTGTCCATGAACATGGAATATTTTTCCATCTTTTTAGGTCCGTTTCTATTTCTTTTAGTAGAGTTATACAGTTTTCATTGTATAGGTCTTCTGCACTTTGGTTCAGTTTATTCCCAGGTACTTGATTTTTTTAGTAGCTATTGAAAAATTGTATCTTTTACTTGAGTGTCTCTTCAGTCATTTCTAGTGTATAGGAACATTACTGACTTATGTGCATTACTCTTGTATACTGATACTTTGCTAAATTTATTAGGTGTAGTAGCTGTGTCGTCAGTTTCTCAGGGTTTTCCAGATATAAGATCATATTCTCTGCAAATAATGACAGTTTTGCTTCTTCCTTTGCAATTTGGATGCCTTTACTTCTTTGTCTTGGTGGGTTGCCCTGGCCAGCACTTCTGGCACAGTGTTGGACACCAGTGGTGACAGTGGGTGCCCTTGTCTGATAGCTGATATTAGAAGGAAGGCTTTCAGTGTCTCGCTTCTGAATACTGTGCTGGCTGTAGGTTTCACATGTTTGCTCTTGTCATATTGAGGAAATTTCCTACAGTTGTTTGAAGTACTTTTATCAAGAAGGGATGTTGAATTTTGCCCATAGTTTTTTTCAGCATCTCTTGAGATGATCATTTGATTTTCCCTTTTTGATTTGTTAATGTGTTGTAATATGTTGATTTTCTTCTGTTGAAACATCCTTGCATGCCAGGAATGAAACCCACCTCATCATGGTGTATGATTGTTTGAATTGTGTGTTTGGATTTGAGTTGCAAGTATTTTGTTGAGAGTTTTTGCATCTGTAGTCATTAGGGAGTTTGGCCTGGATTTTTCCTTTCTTGTCGCATCTTTCCCTGTTTTTGGTATTAGAGGATGTTACTTCATAAAATGTGTTAGGTAGGGAGGCGGGGCAAGATGGAAGACTGGTGAGCTGTATGTTTTAGTTACTCTTCCAGGAAAGTAGGTAGAAAGCCAGGAACTGCGTGGACTGGACACCACAGAGCAATCTGTCTTTGGGCATACTTCATACAACACTCATGAAAATGTTGAACTGCTGAGATCAGCGAAATCTGTAAGTTTTTGCGGCCAGGGGACCCGCGCCCCTCCCTGCCAGGCTCAGTCCCGTGGGAGGAGGGGCTGTCAGCTCCGGGAAGGAGAAGGGAGAACTGCAGTGGCTGCTCTTATCGGAAACTCATTCTACTGACCCAGACTCCAACCATAGATAGACAGAGACCAGACACCAGAGAATCTGTGAGCAGCCAGCCCAGCAGAGAGGAGACAGGCATAGAAAAAAAAAACCAACACGAAATACTCCAAAATAAAAGCAGAGGATTTTTAGAGTTCTGGTGAACACAGAAAGGGGAAGGGCGGAGCTCAGGCCCTAAGGCGCATATGCAAATCCCGAAGAAAAGCCGATCTCTCTGCCCTGTGGACCTTTCCTTAATGGCCCTGGTTGCTTTGTCTCTTAGCATTTCAATAACCCATTAGATCTCTGAGGAGGACCCTTTTTTTTTTTTTTTTTTTTTTTTTTAATCCTTTTTTCTTTTTCTAAAACAATTACTCTAAGAAGCCAAATACAGAAAGCTTCAAAGACTTTCAATTTGGGCAAGTCAAGTCAAGAGCAGAACTAAGAGAGCTCTGAGACAAAAGGCAATAATCCAGTGGCTGAGAAAATTCACTAAACACCACAACTTCCCAAGAAAAGGGGGGTGTCCGCTCACAGCCACCATCCTGGTGGACAGGAAACACTCCTGCCCATCGCCAGCCCCATAGCCCAGAGCTGCCCCAGACAACCCAGTGTGACGGAAGGGCTTCAAATAACAGGCACACACCACAAAACTGGGCGTGGACATTAGCCTTCCCTGCAACCTCAGTTGATTGTCCCAGAGTTGGGAAGGTGGAGCAGTGTGAATTAACAAAGCCCCATTCAGCCATCATTTGAGCAGACTGGGAGCCTCCCTACACAGCCCAGCAGCCCAGAACTGCCCTGAGGGGACGGCACTCACCTGTGACATAGCACAGTCATCCTCAACAGAGGACCCGGGGTGCACAGCCTGGAAGAGGGGCCCACTTGCAAGTCTCAGGAGCCATACGCCAATACCAAGGACTTGTGGGTCAGTGGCAGAGACAAACTGTGGCAGGACTGAACTGAAGGATTAGACTATTGCAGCAGCTTTAAAACTCTAGGATCACCAGGGAGATTTGATTGTTAGGGCCACCCCCCCCCTCCCCGACTGCCCAGAAACACGCCCCACATACAGGGCAGGCAACACCAACTACACACACAAGCTTGGTACACCAATTGGGCCCCACAAGACTCACTCCCCCACTCACCAAAAAGGCTAAGCAGGGGAGAACTGGCTTGTGGAGAACAGGTGGCTCGTGGACGCCACCTGCTGGTTAGTTAGAGAAAGTGTACTCCACGAAGCTGTAGATCTGATAAATTAGAGATAAAGACTTCAATAGGTCTACAAACCCTAAAAGAACCCTATCAAGTTCAGCAAATGCCACGAGGCCAAAAACAACAGAAAATTATAAAGCATATGAAAAAGCCAGACGATATGGATAACCCAAGCCCAAGCACCCAAATCAAAAGACCAGAAGAGACACAGCACCTAGAGCAGCTACTCAAAGAACTAAAGATGAACAATGAGACCATAGTACGGGATATGAAGGAAATCAAGAAGACTCTAGAAGAGCATAAAGAAGACATTGCAAGACTAAATAAAAAAATGGATGATCTTATGGAAATTAAAGAAACTGTTGACCAAATTAAAAAGATTCTGGACACTCATAGTACAAGACTAGAGGAAGTTGAACAACGAATCAGTGACCTCGAAGATGACAGAATGGAAAATGAAAGCATAAAAGAAAGAATGGGGAAAAAAATTGAAAAAATCGAAATGGACTTCAGGGATATGATAGATAATATGAAACGTCCAAATATAAGACTCATTGGTGTCCCAGAAGGGGAAGAAAAGGGTAAAGGTCTAGGAAGAGTATTCAAAGAAATTGTTGGGGAAAACTTCCCAAATCTTCTAAACAACATAAATACACAAATCATAAATGCTCAGCGAACTCCAAATAGAATAAATCCAAATAAACCCACTCCAAGATATATATTGATCACACTATCAAACACAGAAGAGAAGGAGCAAGTTCTGAAAGCAGCAAGAGAAAAGCAATTCACCACATACAAAGGAAACAGCAGAAGACTAAGTAGTGACTACTCAGCAGCCACCATGGAGGCGAGAAGGCAGTGGCACGATATATTTAAAATTCTGAGTGAGAAAAATTTCCAGCCACGAATACTATATCCAGCAAAGCTCTCCTTCAAATTTGAGGGAGAGCTTAAATTTTTCACAGACAAATGCTGAGAGAATTTGCTAACGAGAGACCTGCCCTACTGGAGATACTCAAGGGAGCCCTACAGACAGAGAAACAAAGAAAGGACAGAGAGACTTGGAGAAAGGTTCAGTACTAAAGAGATTCGGTATGGGTATAATAAAGGATATTAATAGACAGAGGGGAAAAATATGACAAACATAAACCAAAGGATAAGATGGCTGATTCAAGAAATGCCTTCACGGTTATAACGTTGAATGTAAATGGATTAAACTCCCCAATTAAAAGATATAGATTCGCAGAATGGATCAAAAAAAATGAACCATCAATATGTTGCATACAAGAGACTCATCTTAGACACAGGGACACAAAGAAACTGAAAGTGAAAGGATGGAAAAAAATATTTCATGCAAGCTACAGCAAAAAGAAAGCAGGTGTAGCAATATTAATCTCAGATAAAATAGACTTCAAATGCAGGGATGTTTTGAGAGACAAAGAAGGCCACTACGTACTAATAAAAGGGGCAATTCAGCAAGAAGAAATAACAATCGTAAATGTCTATGCACCCAACCAAGGTGCCACAAAATACATGAAAGAAACACTGGCAAAACTAAAGGAAGCAATTGATGTTTCCACAATAATTGGGGGAGACTTCAACACATCACTCTCTCCTATAGATAGATCAACCAGACAGAAGACCAATAAGGAAATTGAAAACCTAAACAATCTGATAAATGAATTAGATTTAACAGACATCTACAGGACATTACATCCCAAATCACCAGGATACACATACTTTTCTAGTGCTCATGGAACTTTCTCCAGAATAGGTCATATGCTGGGACATATAACAAGCCTCAATAAATTTAAAAAGATTGAAATTATTCAAAGCACATTCTCTGACCACAATGGAATACAACTAGAAGTCAATAACCATCAGAGACTTAGAAAATTCACAAATACCTGGAGGTTAAACAACACACTGCTAAACAATCAGTGGGTTAAAGAAGAAATAGCAAGAGAAATTGCTAAATATATAGAGACGAATGAAAATGAGAACACAACATACCAAAACCTATGGGATGCAGCAAAAGCAGTGCTAAGGGGGAAATTTATAGCACTAAACGCATATATTAAAAAGGAAGAAAGAGCCAAAATCAAAGAACTAATGGATCAACTGAAGAAGCTAGAAAATGAACAGCAAACCAATCCTAAACCAAGTACAAGAAAAGAAATAACAAGGATTAAAGCAGAAATAAATGACATAGAGAACAAAAAAACAATAGAGAGGATCAATATCACCAAAAGTTGGTTCTTTGAGAAGATCAACAAGATTGACAAGCCCCTAGCTAGACTGACAAAATCAAAAAGAGAGAAGACCCATATAAACAAAATAACGAATGAAAAAGGTGACATAACTGCAGATCCTGAAGAAATTAAAAAAATTATAAGAGGATACTATGAACAACTGTATGGCAACAAACTGGATAATGTAGAGGAAATGGACAATTTCCTGGAAACATATGAACAACCTAGACTGACCAGAGAAGAAATAGAAGACCTCAACCAACCCATCACAAGCAAAGAGATCCAATCAGTCATCAAAAATCTTCCCAAAAATAAATGCCCAGGGCCAGATGGCTTCACAGGGGAATTCTACCAAACTTTCCAGAAAGAACTGACACCAATCTTGCTCAAACTCTTTCAAAACATTGAAGAAAATGGAACACTACCTAACTCATTTTATGAAGCTAACATCAATCTAATACCAAAGCCAGGCAAAGATGTTACAAAAAAGGAAAACTAACGGCTAATCTCCCTAATGAATATAGATGCAAAAATCCTCAACAAAATACTTGCAAATCGAATCCAAAGACACATTAAAAAAATCATACACCATGACCAAGTGGGGTTTATTCCAGGCATGCAAGGATGGTTCAACATAAGAAAATCAATCAATGTAATACAACACATTAACAAGTCAAAAGGGAAAAATCAATTGATCATCTCAATAGATGCTGAAAAAGCATTTGACAAAATCCAACATCCCTTTTTGATAAAAACACTTCAAAAGGTAGGAATTGAAGGAAACTTCCTCAACATGATAAAGAGCATATATGAAAAACCCACAGCCAGCATAGTACTCAATGGAGAGAGACTGAAAGCCTTCCTTCTAAGATCAGGAACAAGACAAGGATGCCCGCTGTCACCACTGTTATTCAACATTGTGCTGGAAGTGCTAGCCAGGGCAATGCGGCAAGACAAAGAAATAAAAGGCATCCAAATTGGAAAAGAAGAAGTAAAACTGTCATTGTTTGCAGACGATATGATCTTATATCTAGAAAACCCTGAGAAATCGACGATACAGCTACTAGAGCTAATAAACAAATTTAGCAAAGTAGCGGGATACAAGGTTAATGCACATAAGTCAGTAATGTTTCTATATGCTAGAAATGAACAAACTGAAGAGACACTCAAGAAAAAGATACCATTTTCAATAGCAACTAAAAACATCAAGTACCTAGGAATAAACTTAACCAAAGATGTAAAAGACCTATACAAAGAAAACTACATAACTCTACTAAAAGAAATAGAAGGGGACCTTAAAAGATGGAAAAATATTCCATGTTCATGGATAGGAAGACTAAATGTCATTAAGATGTCAATTCTACCCAAACTCATCTACAGATTCAATGCAGTCCCAATCAAAATTCCAACAACCTACTTTGCAGACTTGGAAAAGCTAGTTATCAAATTTATTTGGAAAGGGAAGATGCCTCGAATTGCTAAAGACACTCTAAAAAAGAGAAACGAAGTGGGAGGACTTACACTCCCTGACTTTGAAGCTTATTATAAAGCCACAGTTGCCAAGACAGCATGGTACTGGCACAAAGATAGACATATAGATCAATGGAATCGAATTGAGAATTCAGAGATAGACCCTCAGATCTATGGCCGACTGATCTTTGATAAGGCCCCCAAAGTCACCGAACTGAGCCATAATGGTCTTTTCAACAAATGGGGCTGGGAGAGTTGGATATCCATATCCAAAAGAATGAAAGAGGATCCCTACCTCACCCCCTACACAAAAATTAACTCAAAATGGACCAAAGATCTCAATATAAAAGAAAGTACCATAAAACTCCTAGAAGATAATGTAGGAAAACATCTTCAAGACCTTGTATTAGGAGGCCACTTCCTAGACTTTACACCCAAAGCACAAGCAACAAAAGAGAAAATAGATAAATGGGAACTCCTCAAGCTTAGAAGTTTCTGCACCTCAAAGGAATTTCTCAAAAAGGTAAAGAGGCAGCCAACTCAATGGGAAAAAATTTTTGGAAACCATGTATCTGACAAAAGACTGATATCTTGCATATACAAAGAAATCCTACAACTCAATGACAATAGTACAGACAGCCCAATTATAAAATGGGCAAAAGATATGAAAAGACAGTTCTCTGAAGAGGAAATACAAATGACCAAGAAACACATGAAAAAATGTTCAGCTTCACTAGCTATTAGAGAGATGCAAATTAAGACCACAATGAGATACCATCTAACACCGGTTAGAATGGCTGCCATTAAACAAACAGGAAACTACAAATGCTGGAGGGGATGTGGAGAAATTGGAACTCTTATTCATTGTTGGTGGGACTGTATAATGGTTCAGCCACTCTGGAAGTCAGTCTGGCAGTTCCTTAGAAAACTAGATATAGAGCTACCATTCGATCCAGCGATTGCACTCCTCGGTATATACCCGGAAGATCGGAAAGCAGTGACACGAACAGATATCTGCACGCCAATGTTCATAGCAGCATTATTCACAATTGCCAAGAGATGGAAACAACCCAAATGTCCTTCAACAGATGAGTGGATAAATAAAATGTGGTATATACACACGATGGAATACTACGTGGCAGTAAGAAGGAACGATCTGGTGAAACATATGACAACATGGATGAACCTTGAAGACATAATGCTGAGCGAAATAAGCCAGGCACAAAAAGAGAAATATTATATGCTACCACTAATGTGAACTTTGAAAAATGTAAAACAAATGGTTTATAATGTAGAATGTAGGGGAACTAGCAGTAGAGAGCAATTAAGGAAGGGGGAACAATAATCCAGGAAGAACAGATAAGCTATTTAACGTTCTGGGGATGCCCAGAAATGACTATGGTCTGTTAATTTCTGATGGTTGTAGTAGGAACAAGTTCACTGAAATGTTGCTATATTATGTAACTTTCTTGGGGTAAAGTAGGAACATGTTGGAAGTTAAGCAGTTATCTTAGGTTAGTTGTCTTTTTCTTACTCCCTTGCTATGGTCTCTTTGAAATGCTCTTTTATTGTATGTTTGTTTTCTTTTTAACTTTTTTTTTCATACAGGTGATTTGAAAAAAGAAGGGAAAGTTAAAAAAAAAAAAAAAAAAAAAAAATAAAAAATACAAACAAGGGAAAAAAAAAAAAAAAAAAAAAAAAGAGATGTAGTGCCCCTTGAGGAGCCTGTGGAGAATGCAGGGGTATTCGCCTACCCCACCTCCATGGTTGCTAACATGACCACAGACATAGGGGACTGGTGGTTTGATGGGTTGAGCCCTCTACCATAAGTTTTACCCTTGGGAAGACGGTTGCTGCAAAGGAGAGGCTAGGCCTCCCTGTATTTGTGCCTAAGAGTCTCCTCCTGAATGCCTCTTTGTTGCTCAGATGTGGCCCTCTCTCTCTGGCTAAGCCAACTTGAAAGGTGAAATCACTGCCCTCCCCCCTACGTGGGATCAGACACCCAGGGAAGTGAATCTCCCTGGCAACGTGGAATATGACTCCCAGGGAGGAATGTAGACCTGGCACCGTGGGACGGAGAACATCTTCTTGACCAAAAGGGGGATGTGAAAGGAAATGAAATAAGCTTCAGTGGCAGAGAGATTCCAAAAGGAGCCGAGAGGTCACTCTGGTGGGCACTCTTATGCACACTTTAGACAACCCTTTTTAGGTTCTAAAGAATTGGGGTAGCTGGTGGTGGATACCTGAAACTATCAAACTACAACCCAGAACCCATGAATCTCGAAGACAGTTGTATAAAAATGTAGCTTATGAGGGGTGACAATGGGATTGGGAAAGCCATAAGGACCAAACACCACTTTGTCTAGTTTATGGATGGATGTGTAGAAAAGTAGGGGAAGGAAACAAACAGACAAAGGTACCCAGTGTTCTTTTTTACTTCAATTGCTCTTTTTCACTCTAATTATTATTCTTGTTATTTTTGTGTGTGTGCTAATGAAGGTGTCAGGGATTGATTTAGGTGATGAATGTACAACTATGTAATGGTACTGTAAACAATCGAAAGTACAATTTGTTTTGTATGACTGCGTGGTATGTGAATATATCTCAATAAAATGATGATTTAAAAAAAAAAAAAAAAAAAAAAAAAAAAAAAAAAGTCCATCTGCAAGAAATCAATGTTCTGGAAGTTAATTCATCAAGAAATCATTTGATCAAATGATCACATATAACATATCAAATTTAGTTTACATCTTTGATAACTTTAATTTTCATCCAGTGACATTTAAAACCCAAATTTATTTTTAAAATATTCAAAAATAAAATAAAAAAACTGACATCACAGAAAAGAGCACTTACATTATAATTGGTATATATTAAAATATCCTAAGATGAGAAAAATATCAAAGAGATGCCGGTACAGATTTTGCCTTACTTAAGATGCCATATTTTATTCTAAAGCCAATATAAAGCCACAGAAGGTTTATTAGTATGACGGTGGCATACTCAGTTCACACACGATTTCTTGCATTCCATATCCTATACCTATATATTTTACCTACATAAAGAAATCAATAAACACTGAAAATTAAAAGTAAAATTGAATTAATTGCAATTTTTTAAAAGTTATTCTTCTCTTTGCACACTTAAAGCAATGTCTTTTGTTCCTTTGGAATGCCCCTTTGCATATCAAGAAAGTTACATGCTTGTGTGCTTAAGCACCTGGGAAAGGAAATAGAAAAGCAAAAAGGCTTCTACCAGCCTGGGAAACCTCAAAGAGGTAAATTCTTGACTGGGAAATAACTCAAGTTAATCATTATGTAAAGGTAAAGTCAAAATGGCTTTGAGTTTTCATGGTATTTCCTTTTTAAAAATAATATTGGGAGGCCTTCGATGGCAAGGGGGTTCTCTGTCCAGTTAGCCTGAGCTTGCAGTCACACAAAGACAGATGGCAGTGTGATATCAGCAAAAATGGCAATCTGCTATATTCCTACCCATTCCCACCTGCCCAAGTCTGCTGTAGCCTTGAAAACCAACAACCTGCAATCACAATGAGAACCAGCACCCAGAAACCACAGGAGGGCAGAAAAGGTTTGGTGATGCTTTGAAGCCCCATTCCCAGAATTTGTCATTACTTGACCCGTCTTGAAGACCTTGTTCACTGGCAGTCTTCATTTGGCCCACCCAGTGTGAACAGCCATTTCCCAGGGCATTTGTTGTAAATAATCAGAGGAAATTGTTGAACATTGCAGCTGCCTGAGGCAGTGAATAACAGCTGATCAAACAATAGGTTAACCAAAAAGTTGAAAAGAAGTTGGGGGAAAAGTCCATAGGGGTATTTGAAAATATTGACATTTTCTTGGAAATCTAGTGTACATGCACAGATGTGGGGCTATGCACATGCCAGGGCTGTGAGCGTTCTTGGAAAATAAAACCTGAGAAGGCTCTCCGCTCTCTCCTCTGGATAGTCTTGGATCTCTGTGCATCAGGAAGTGAAGGCTAAGGCAGAGATGTAAAAGTCACTAGAAAACAAACAAACAAGAACAGACCCTTGAAAGAGAATGGAATCTTATTTCTAAGATTGCCACATTGTATCATTTAAAATGTCTATACAAGAAAGTACGCATGGTGGGGGGCACAAAAAACAGTCAATAGAAATGGTTCCAAAGGAAGCCCAGATTTTGGATTTACTAAACAATGATTTTAAATCAGCTATTTTAAATATGTTCAAAGAACTAAAGGAACCAAGTCTAAAGAACCAAAGGAAAGTATGAGAAAAATATTGCAGCAAATGGAGAATATCAATAGAGATGGAAATTATTTAAGAAAAATAAAATAGAAACTTTGGAGTAAAAAGTAAAGTGACTGAAATGAAAAATTCATTAGAGGGGTTGTTTTAGTCTACTACACTGCCTAACTGCAATATGCCAGAAACGGGTTGGCTTTTAACATTCAGAATTTATTAGTTTACAAGCTTGCAGTTCTGAGGCCATGAAAATGTCCAAATCAAGGCACCATCAAGGTGATGCTTTCTTCCTGAAGACCAGCTGCCAGGGATCCTTGGTTCCTTTGTCACATGGTAAAGCACATGGTGGCATCTGCTGGTCTCTCCCTTCTCCTCTGGATTTCTCTGCTTTCAGCTCCTTGGTTCCATGATTTTCTCTCTCAGCTTCTATGTCTTTCTCTCTGTATTCATCCCATTTATAAAGGACTCCGGTAAGAGGATTGAGATCCACCCTGGGCCATGCCCTAGCTGGAGAAACCGAATCACAAAGTCCCACCTACAGTAGGTTCACACCCACAGGAATGGATTAATTTAAGAACATAATTTTCTGGGGTCCATGTGGCTTCAAACCATCACAGGGGTTCAAGAGTGATTTCAGCAAGGAGGAGTAAGAATAAGTGAACTTAAAGAAGGTATTGAGGCTGTCCAGATAGAAGAATATAATGGAAAAAAATTAAGTAAAATTAACAGAGCCTCCAAGACCTTTGGCACATTGTGGAGCATACCAACATATGGATGGTGGGGGGTGTCCTAGGAAAGGGCTGTTTCCCTTGACTGCAGTGTACTTCCAGTCCTGGCTAAAAATCCACTTTCCCCAAGAAATGCTATCTGGCTTTTTTTGTAGATTGTAGAATTTAGGATTGGAATCATACAATTAAACTCATTTTATATTTCTACCCATAGGCTCTTTAAAAGCTGAAGCAGTTTTTAATCACATCTTTGTCTCATCTCACAGGACATAATACAATTTGTGCTCAGTCTGAATGCATTGTAATTTAGTTAATTGATTTACATTTACCTGCTGAGAGAAATAAATAACACTCAACATATTTCCAGTGGTTATTGTACATCTGTATGTATGCATGTGTTCTAGTACCTGGAGTGCTATGTCTAAAAATATTATCCAAAATGCTGTTTTAATTTTCTTATTGCTGAAGTGAAAAGATAATTTTAGTCTCTACCAGCTTACTGCTTTTCTGTGCATAAACGGCTTTGCAAATACAAAACTTCCATGAAGTTATAAAAGGGAAAATGTCCTAATGTGAAGTAATAAAATAGTCAATATAATTTTATTAAAATAATTAAGGAAGAAAATAGTCTTTCTGGCATTTTCATTTTTTTCTAAGTCTGGAATCTTTTGTTTAATGATGTTATGATGTTAATTTTCATGTAGTCTTAACGGCTGTCTAGCAATTATTACATTACCTGTCCTCATTTTATCTCACATTTTGTGACTTACTAATGAACATTAGCATTTTTGTTTTCATGAAGTGAACATTTGCAATGCTGGCAAGGAAAACAGAAAGGGTCTACAGGTTCATATAATTTGGATTGAGTTGTAAAAATTTAAAAACATAACATGCACAAATGAAGAGATTTTTATTGAAACATTTATACTGATGCTTTCAACTTTAGTTTATTCATTTTGATGACTTCTACTATCAAGAGAAAAATTAATATTGATCTTAAAATATCATGCATTATGCCTCCACTTGTTTATTTGTATATAGCCTTCAATCTGGTCTTGTTGAAAGATTAAAGTAAACACTTCAATTTTCAGTGCTATCAAAATGTACAATGAAAAAAATGGTCAGAGCCTAAGTGGTCACATTCTGATTTTTCAAAAAAAACAGAGGTGAAAACTTTCATACATCTGCAGTCAAAGTCATGCACATAATTTGTGGGATTTAGTGCAAAATTAAAATGTGGAGTCCATATACTAAAAAGCAGGGAGATAAATGTTGTTGTTGTTGTTTCCCTTTTTTCTCATAGTCTCTTTCTCCACCTATCATGATGTTTAATTTGCTATTTAGTCTTGCACTCCCTAGAGCATGAGGATAACTTGTGAGTCCAATGCAGATCCTCACAGACACCCAGGACTTGGTGATGGGGTGAGGGTGCCCAACCAGCTGTCCCTATGGCTGCACCCAGGTCAGCACCAGAGGCTGAGGGTGGCAGCGGTCAGTGAGCCAGAGCAGGAGAGCAGGTGGCCGAGAATCAGTTCCCAGGAGGTGCTGGGAGGCAGGGCTGAGTGAATCTCAGGGTCAAACCAGTTGGTTCATGTTCCATCATTCCATCAGAATCCCCTTACAAAAAACAACTGGACATGAACTTAAGTATCTCAAGACTGTGATGGCTGAGTTTTAAACCCCAAGAACAGGGGTCCACATCTGAGCACGGAGCCTTGTCAATTCCACAGGTCACGTGCCTATGAAGCCAGACTTGTCTAGAGAAACAGGAAAGTTAGAAAGAAAACAAACTGTAGAAATCTTGAGTCAAAAGGCATTTTCATGATTCACTGACAAAGTAACTTTCCATGGAGCCAGAACTTAGATTTCACTTGTTTTAACATAAACAGATACTAAAATTTAAGTTCCTCTCAATTGAGCAAATCATACCATTTTTTTGCATGTTTCCAAATTGGAATGTAAGCTCCATGAGAGCAGAAACTTAGTTTCTTCTGTCCCTGCTATATTCTCAGTGCCTGGAAAAAGGTCTAGTATTTACTAAATCAATCATAGTTGAATGAATGAAAAATGAACAGATGAACAAATTGTATCTGATGTATTTGCTCATTTAAAGAAGTTAAAGAAACAAATGATTAATTAATACTAAAGCACACTAAAATGGTATACTTCTATGTGTGGGAGAAGATATTTCCAGGAAATTCTGTTGTTTTCTTCATTTTGCAGAGATTGAATTCAAATTTGAATTTAATTAGAAAATTTTTCCTTTTCTTTCTTCTAAGAGTTGAAATTCACTGTCAGGCACACAGAAGAATGCTACTTCTTGACCTTATTGAAATTAGGCATTTCTGTGGGCTATGGACAGATATGAATTTCAGGTGGAACTATTTTAACATGCCAGAGATTTGGATCTTCAGAAAGGAAGATCTATTCAAATTGAACATTTTTTTTTTTTTTTTTTGCATGTGTTGTAATGCTCTTGAATTCAAGGTCAGAAATTGTATTCAGGAGCATAAGGAACCCTAATGATCTCACAATAATACAAAAGAAAATCTTTTGGGTCATTTTAAGAAAATATTAATATCAGTCTAGTGATTTTCAAAACAGGCAAATATAAGAAAAAGTCCAAATATGCATTCTAACTTTCCTTTAAACACTACTTCCCAAGAAAACAAAATAAGTGATGGTGGCAGTATCATTTTATAAAGTACATTCCCCTAATAAACAAACAAAAAAAAAAGAACTATAGAACTCAAATGTCATCACATCACAACACCTAATGAATTAATGGACCTAGGCACTGATAGCTAATGGGTGATAACATCACAAAAGCACAACCAAATATTTTGTTTTCTTCTGATGAAAGTAAAACCATTTCCTTGAAGTAATTTTGCCATCCCCATCCCAAAATAATCAAAGTGGACCTGTTGAAGCTTCTGTATATACTCATTGAGTTACAGGTAACAGAAGGGATGGAGAAACATGCAGAACACCATTTTGATAATGTAAACATGAAATCCAGACTTCTACTATCCAAAACAAACCACTGGATTTCCTTTAAAAACAGAGAAAATATTCAAGACAAAATAAGGTAGCCTATGGATTAAAAAAATTACAGGGCAGAAATGAACATACTGTTGTGGTACTAGGAAGACCCCTGAGCAGTGACATGGGAACCTGCCCATCTTGATGCCATGAAAAGGATTAGCCAAAAAATCTTAAATGACCTGGAAGATTTCCCAGTCCACCCTCTGAGCATGCTTCTTTGAGATACTAGTGAAGCATTAGGGAGTTGCATACACTCACTTCATCTTTCATATTTGTTGCTCTACTTGGTTCCTGCAGATCTTCAAATCAAAACTAGCCCTTGGTTGGCTGGCTTAGCTCAAACCTCCTCCCTGCAATCATGCATCATTAAAGCTAATTGCATCCATTGTTCTTTTCAAGGCTTTACAAAAATGTTGCTCCTTTCTTCATGTCTAGGTATTCTTTTCCACACTAGGTGCCCATGGAGCAGGGACTATATTTGCTATATTCAGCATCCTCTTGTCTGCTTTTTGTCTCTTAATAGGGATTTAACCTACTTGACGCATGTATCTATTTTCTGAAACATTTCCCAAACATACTACCTACATTTGAAAAGTTAGACAACCATAGCTCCCGCAAAATCACAGCGCTTGTGAATACTGCAGATTTTCTGTCATTTGAGTTTCCTCAAGGAATAGGTACAATTGGGGCAGAGGAACCAGCAATAGGAGAAGAGAAGTTAGGATAAGAAATTACTGAAAGATACAGAGTCCCAAGGGCAGGGTACACCAGGCTAAGAAAAGGACCTGCTGAAGCTTCGTTACATATACTCACTGAGTTACAGGTAACAAAAGGGACATCAGAACTAGGGAGCTGATAAATGAACTTTAGGGAACTCTGTGAAAACTGAGTTGTATGTAAATTCTTTTAAAGTAAACATTTGGGGGAGGGGGTTTTGGAATATGGCCATAAAGAAATCCATGCGTCCAAAACTTAAGAACCTCTTTACAATCATTTATTTGATGAATGATTATTTGAGATTTCTTTATGTGAAAGGCCCAAGTTATCAAACTCATATTACACAGAATACTCATCTAAGACCCAGTTTCACTATTGATTAACAAAGTATACAAGTAGACACAGCTTCCAGAATACTTTTTTCATCAGTGGAATAAACTTTGGTTTCAAAGTGATGAAAACTAACTTTGAGTTCAGATCAACTTAGCACAGTGGTGTGAGATTTGGAGTCCCTCAGCTTATATACCACTTGTCATATGACCTTCTTTTTCTTTGCCCACTCCCATTTGAACAGAGATTCCCATAACATCCCAATTCCTACGGTTTTATGTCTTCATTGAGACTCCTGTAAAGTATAATAGGGTAACCAGAGATAATAAGAGAATGAAGACTTTAGATATGTCTATATGAACAAGGGTAGGAAAATAGGATGGTATAATTAGTAGACAATTTTATTGAGCACAAAGTCAGCATAAGACTGCCTCAGGAAAAAAAAAATCAAAGGTATCCAAGGAATTTTGGCTGCCCAGAGGTTGCATGTTAACCTGTTGTGTTGGTTTGAATGTATTACGTCCCCCAGAAAAAGCCATATTCTTTGATGCAAACTTGTGGGGCAGACATATTAATGGGAATTAAGTTGGAACATTTGGATTAGGTTGTTTGCATGGAAATGTGCCACACCCAACTGTAGGTGATAACTCTGATGAGATAATTTCCTTGGAGGCATGGCCCCACCCATTCAGGGTGGGCCTTGATCAGTGGAGCCATATAAATGAGCTGGCAAGCAGAAGGAATTCAGTGCAGCTGTGAGTGACATTTTGAAGTGCAGCTGTGAGTGACACTTTGAAGAGGAGCTACAGCCAAGAAGGACACTTTGAAGAAAGCACAGGAGCTGCAGATGAGAGACAGTTTGAAAATGGCATTGAAAGCAAACTCTTGCTCCACAGAAGCTGAGAGAGGACAAATATCCCAAGTGCAACTAAGAGTGACATTTTTGAGGAACTGCAGCCTAGAGAGGAACGTCCTGGGAGAAAGCCATTTTGAAACCAGAACTTTGGAGCAGACGCCAGCCACGTGCCTTCCCAGCTAACAGAGGTTTTCTGGACACCATTGGCCATCCTCCAGTGAAGGTACCGAATTGCTCATGTGTTACCTTGGACACTTTATGGCCTTAAGAGTGTAAATGTGTAATCAAATAAACCCCCTTTTATAAAAGCCAATCCTTCTCTGGTGTTTTGCATTCTGGCAGCATTAGCAAACTAGAACACCTGTCCTTACTCTCTCGCCAAGGAGAGAGGCTGCAGTGATCCAGCTGAAATGAAGGTGAGAGGAAGAAATATTTGGGGACCAGCTTTCTTGTGTGAGATAATTATCAAGAAGGGCAAAGATAAGGAGAGATGATTTTTTAAGATATTTACTTTATATTACTACACCAGCTTTTATGCATCAGAGAATGCAAAGGGTATTGATGGCCAATCAAAAATAGAATCTCACTCCTCTGCCTTGGAAGAAAGGAATCTAATTCATTGAACTGTCTCTCCTATATTCTCATTGACACTATGAGTGCACAGCATCAGCATCACTCTACAATTGGAGAAAATTATACTCAGAAAAAAAAGATATATAGATTGTAAGACAGACACAGATAATTAGATAATAGTTTAAAACTAAAAAAAATATTATTACTGGAAAAGCATCCCTCTGTTTTACTTCCACAATTCTTCATTGCAATAACAGCCTAAAATTGGCTTGTGGAGCTAGATGTTTGGTTAAGTGAACTTGATGACTCCACTCTCTGCTAAGCTGTGCCTACAATGTGATAAGTGAAAAGACAGAGATAGGCCCAAGTAGTAAATAAGTTCAGAAATAAAGAACTTAACCCATTTTTGCTGCATTAGGGAAAACTTTCTTGAAAGTATTTCCTTAAGTCTAGTTCTAAATGATGTTTATCACACTGGTAGGTGAAGGGCTCAGATACGGATGAAATGGAAGAGAGAGCAGAAGCAAATGGACAGACATTGGAAATTGCAGGTACATGCAGGCAAACAGAGAAGGTTTAATGTTGTTACATCAAACATGCTGGGAATGGAGTGATAAGAAATGCATTAAAATTGCAACAAGACTTGATGTTATGTTAAAAACTTTGAACTTCAATGCTAAAGGTTGGTGATTTCCAACTGGGGGTGATTTTGCCTTCCATGAAACATTTAGCAACTTCTAGAGACATGTCTGGTTGTTACTAACTTCTGGTCGATAGAGGTCAAGCATGTTGCTAAACAGCCAACAAAGCACAGGACAGCCCCTGAACAAAGAATTATTGACCCAAAACATCAATAGTGTTGAGGTGGAGAAACCCTGTTGTAGTTGAATGGGAAATCATTTAAGAGTGAACATGGAGTGAACTAGTAGAGGTGGTCTTTTGATAGCATATGACAGTGGCTATAGGGCTCCATAAAATATGATTTATGAGCTTTCAATATGATATTTCCTAAATTGTGCTAAATTTTATAGTAAGAGAACATATATCAAATACTTGTTTGACTTTGGGGGAACTTGCAGCACTTCCTTTAATGAATTAGATACTACTAAATGATACGTCTTGTAACATTGAAACTACTGCCATAACTTATTAACAAGTTGTTAGGATTAGTTTTTAACCCCTAAGCTACCATCTGCTTTACTGTTTAATTGCACTGTTCCATACAATATTACATTTTAATTATAAAAGGTTTAGAGAACAATAATTTGGTATTGGCTGAAGGAAATGATCTCAATTAGTTTTCCCAAGTTTTTCAGTTAGATCTCGGTTATTTTCTGCTTTTATTAAACTGACTGCAGAATATATTGAGAAATGAATTGTAATGGGTTAAATATCAAAGTATTATGGCTTTCAATATAAGTACCCAAACATTAAATGTTAATACATCTGAAGTCTAGGTGGATTATATTATTTTCCTGAGCTAAAATTGCAACGTTAAAAGTAACATATCATTGTTGGAAGAGAAACAAGTCAATTTGAATTCATAAAATGTCTCTAAAAGTCTACAGAAACACAAATATAGTAATTTTGCTGAATTTATTCAAGAAACCACCACAGCAATTTATAAATACTGTAATTTTAATGCTACCTCATGAATGCAGATTTATATGCTGTGTTCAAAATAAGGTTAAACTTTAATTTTTCAAACGTAAGCCTCAAAAGCACGTAGTTCTTGTCAATATACTCCTCCCCCAAATTATTTAGAACATATAATATTAATATTTGAAGTGCTATTTTTAATTTAGAACAAAATAAACCTAGATTTACATTATCACAGAGTAATCAAATATGAAGAACAAATGGGAAATCTTGGCTATTTTGACTCAATGACCATAATTCATAAAAGTTTGCAATCAGTTTTTAGAGTTCATCAAAATTCTTTGGAGAATTTAATTAAAATTTGATTATATTGATAGAATAATTGTGGAATACTAAGTCTTCCCATTCATGAAAACACAGTATCTTTCTTATAATTTGAGTCTTAACTCTTTTTCAAAAATCTCATCATCATTTAAATTTCTAATATCATACTTAACATCTTTTGTAAGACTGACTCTTAAATACATGGATCTAATGAGTGGATAAAGTTGTAAAGTATGTTTTATATATTTTTTTTCCTGGCATTTGGAGGACATTACATTCACTTTTTCATTAGAGAAGTTGTAGGTTTACAGAAAACTGTAAGCAATTTAATCATTAACTCCCCATTCCCTACCTCTAACCCGGACCACAGGAAACTATATTCTAGTCTTCAACTATATGAATTTACTTATTCTAATTTAGTTCATATCAGGGTGATCATACAATATTTGTCCTTTTGTGTCTGGCTGATTTCATTTAATGTTACGTGTTCACAGTTCACCCATGTTGTTGCATATGTCAATATTTCATTCATTTTTTATGGCCAAATAATATAATTTCATGTGCATATAACACATTTTGTTTATCCAATCATTGGTTGATGAACACTTGGGTTGCTTCCACCTTTTGACAATTGTGAATAATGCTGTTATGAACATCAGTGTGCAAATATCCATTTGAGTCCCTTTTTTCAATTCTTCTGGGTATATACATAGAAGTGGGATTGCCAGGTCGTATGGTAATCCTATAGTTACCTTTCTGAGGAACTGCAAAATTGTCTTCCTCAGTGGCTGCACCATTTTGCATTCTGACTAGCAACGAATGATGGTCCCTATTTCTTCATACGTATTCCAAAACTTGCAATTTTCCATTTTCTAAATAGTAGTCATTCTAGTGAATGTGAAATGGTACTTCCTTATGTTTTTTAATTACATTTCCATAATGGCTAATGATGTTAAGCATTTTTTATGTGCTTTTGGCCATTTTTATATCTTCTTTGGAGAAATGATTATTCAAGTCTTTTGTCCATTTTTACATTGGGTTGTTTTTCATTTTTGTTGTTGAGTTGCAGGTTTTCTTTATATATTCTGGATATTAAACCCTTATTGGACATGTGGTTTCCAAATATTTTCTCTCATTGTGTCAGTTGTCATTTTACTTTCATTACAAAGTCCTTTGATATGCACTTTTTTTTTTTTTTTTAATTTTGAGACGGTTGCATTTTCTATTTCTTTTTATTGTTTGCTCTTTGGTATAAAGTCTAAGAAATATTACTCAACACAGGGCCCTGAAGATGCTTTCCTGTGTTTTCTTCTTGGAATTTTATTGTTTTCCTTCTTATATTTAACCCTGATCCATTTTGCATTGAGATTTGTATATGGTGTGAGGTAGGGGTCCACCTTCATTCTTTTGCATATGGAGAACCAGTTTTCCTGGCATCATTTGTTAAAGAGCCCATCCTTCCCCAATTGAACTTCTTTTCTCTTGCAGCTTTCAGAACTGTCTCTTTCTCCTTTGCATTCGGCTGTTTGACCACTATGTGTCTGGACATATTTCTCTTCAAGTTTGTCCTGTTTGGTGTTCAATGGGTTTCTAGTTCATGCATATTCACCTCTTTTGCCAAATTTGAGTAGCTGTCTGTCATTATTTCTTTGAATATTCCTCCTGCTCCTTTTTCTCCTTCTTCTTGTAATTGGAGTCCCATAGTGAGTATATTGGTACACTTGATTGTGTCCCATAGGTTTCTTAGGCTATTTTTGTTTTATTAAATCCTTTTATCTTTCTGATTCTCAGCCTGACTGATCTCCGTTGTCTTGTCTTTGAGTTCATTCTGCTATTGAAACTCTCCTAGAAATTTTTCATCTCTGTTATTGTGGTCTTCAACTCCTGTAGTTCTGTTTGGTTCCTTTTAAAATTTTCTGTCTTTTTATTGAGAGTCTCATATCGTTCATTCCTTTTTCTCCTAATATCATTTAGTTTTTTCTCAGTATTCTCCTTCTCCTTGGGCATATTAAAGATTTTTTTTTTTTAAGTTTTTATCTGGTGTGTCCACGGTCTCGTCTTCTTCACTGATGTTTTCTGGATGTTTATCCTCTTCCTTTGGTTGGGCCATCATTTCCTGTTTCTTTCTTTGTCTTTTAATCTTTTATTGCCCACTGTACATTTTAATGTTTTAAAATGTTAACTCTGGGATTTAGTCCCTGAGTTGTCTGTTTCTTGAGTTTGTATCAGCTAGTGATATGACAGAGATTTTCTTGAGTGCCAGGAGCTTACAGAACCAGGCAAACCTAAGCAAAAAACATCTTTTACAGCCTTTGTAAATTGGCTTTGTGCTGGCTGGTGCTCTCCTTCAGAGTTCAGCCCTCTTATAAAGAAAGTTGGCCCAAGGTGATTGCAAAATGCAGGTTCCTCCCTGTCTTTTCTGGACCTGCATCTTGTCCTGGGCTTGTGCTTGTGAGTAGCCTTAGGAGTTACCCTACTGACAGGAATTTGAATGTCTTCTCTGCTCCCTAGGAAATAGATGCCCCTCTCCTGGGTGCTCCACTTTACAACTTGAAGCAGGTAAGCCTCTGCCCCAGGTTATGTGACTCAATTGTCTCTTACTTTGCTTTCCTCTCTCAAGCTGCTTTTGCCCAGAGGACAAATTCTGGGATTAGGGAGAAGAGTTTTCCAGGTCAGTCTTTCCAAACCTGAACAAGTTCAGCGACCCACAAAGGGAGCTCTCTGGGCTCCCTGCTGCCCTGAGGAGGGGTGAGAGAGAGGTCAACAGAGTGCCAGGAACTTCTATGTGTCTTTGAAGCTTCATTTTCTTGATTTGGCACTTGCCCAAATGCAGCCCTTTACTGTTTTCTATAGTTTTGAGGAAAGTTTCTGTCTTTAATTTTCCTCTGCTTCTTTTTCCTGTGGATGATTGGAACAATGGCCACCCTCACAGCCAGGGCCCCAGCGATCTGAAATAGTTAATTAAAAGCAGTGACCAGCAACAGACCACACAACTCTTGATCTTGGGGAACTAGATCTTTTTGTCCCACCCTGGTTCCAGCAAGCCGCACCAGGTGCCAGGGTTGAACACCTCACTGCTACCAACTGCAAGACTGGGAGATGGGCATGGTGGTTACTACACAGAGGATGAAATTCTCCAGTATTTACCACAGTTTACCAGTCTCTACTTCCCATTCTTCCCTGGATGCAGCACAGTGTTCTACTAGACTCTGGAGTTTCAATATAGTTTATTCGTACAGTTCCTGCCTGGTGTTGGATAGGGAATGATAAACATAATCCTTTCTTTCTCCCTTATTTTAGAGGGAATATTTATTCCAGTTGGGATATTTTTAATGACCTAGCATCCACTTCACTAATGCCAACTGATTCTATATCCAATCTGCTGGTAAATAACATAGATGCTGAGTTTTAAATTTTAGATACTGCACCTTGAGTTCTAGAATATCAATTTGATCATATTTTTATTCAAATTAGCAATTAATTTCTCTACCTGTTCATCTACTTTGTACATTTTTTTCTATTTTTCTAGAACATAATCATAAATATTTCAAAGCCCTTGTCTGCTGATTCCAATATTTGGATGACTTATGGGTCTGCCTTTATTGTATATTTTTTTCTCTTATATAGTCCTGTCTACTGATTTTGATTGAATCTCATACTTTGTCTTTACAAAATCTAGAAAGCCCAGATGATACAGTCCACCAGTCAAGCTTCACTCTATTTTTCTAAGCAGGTAGAGTGGTGGCAATTACAGATAGAGCTCAGTTCAACTTTGATTGCAACTTTGGTAAAAATGAGTCTACCAGTATACTTTGTCTTTCCTTCTAACGCATGGCCACTCGTATTTTTTTCATTATGAGCCTTGCCTGTCTCAAGAGTGAGAAACTGAACATTTTTACTCTGCTTTTTAGAAGTTTTTGGCTTAGCTGTACACAACTTTAAAATATGGCAAAAATCTTGGGTTTGCGTTTTTGAGACTCCTCAAGTCTCCAGTTTGATGTTTCAGCCCCTTGTTTCTGCAATAATCTTTGCTTGTTTCTTTTTGTATCATAGCAGCTGTATCCAGCCAGGTATATCAAACCTATTGAGATAGGCAAATTCCTCCAGGATGGAAAAAAAAAAAATTGTTTCAGTGTCAATTCATCCCTCCCTCAAAGGATTTCATCTCCCACATATAATCTCTGTGATCTTTCCTTGAGCAGGTTTTTATCTTCTAAGAATGAGAGGAGAATCCTGCTTGGGCCACTTTGAGGTTTTGGCTTTAAATCTTGAGCCTTTTGTCTGGCATAGCTATTGAATTTCCATCTGTCTTGAGGGGGAAGCCAGCCATGCTGGAGATCCTCCGATGTCTGTTTTTGTCATTCCATGCTATGTAATTGCCAAAATTTATGCTTATTTCATCATCTCCTCGCAGTAGCACTCTGCCTGTGCCTACCCTAGATCCTCTATCTCCATACTGTGTCCAGGATTGGAAAATAGCACCAGTGAGAATGTCACATTTCAGATCACCTATGGAAGTTTCTCCTCTTCTAAGAATTTTATTCTCTTTGAACCTGGTTGCTTCCACAACTTTACATATATGATTTATCTTTTTTAAGTATTTGACATTTGAAATCCATTTTTCTACTCTTAGTAAAGTTTTTCTTTTTTTGAAAATCCTGAATGGTGTTTCAGTTTCATGAAATAATTTCTCTCTGACTATTGAGGGTAATGCAGTAAATTCTCTTTAAAAGTTTTCTAATATTAAACCATTCTTCCACTGCTGGATAAACTCAAAGTAATCAAGCTGTTTAATATTTTCTACACACTCTTGGTTTAGGTTTGCCACTTTTTTTTTTTTTTTAAGTTTCAATCTATGTTAATGACTAAAATTGACCTGGAATATTCCTTTCTGCAACCAGCTGTATTTCATTTTGATACCAAAATTGGATTAAACTCAAAGGGTGTTTTTGCAAATATCCCTCTTTTTTATTCCATGAAGTATATTTTATAAGACTGAAGTCATGTGGTTCCTTATATACTTTGGAGAACTAGTAAATACATCTTTAACTTTAATTGTGATAGAGTTATTCAAGCTTTCGGTTTCTTCTTAATTAAATTTTGAAACTTTCTAAGAATTTGTTTTCAAATAGAAAGGTACAAAAATTTTATACTACCTTTACTATCTGCATACTCTCTACTGTAATCATGTCCCACTTTTCATTCAAAATACTATTTGTTTATTGCTCTAATTAGTTGTGTAATTAAGTTTTCCAAACAATTTTTTGGCTTTTTGAATGACATTTGTTTGTATGCCTATTTAACTGAGTTTTTCTTTTATCTTTATCATTCTGTTTTCTCTTTTTTGTGGAGTTTATTTACTGTTTCTTAAATTAGCTAATGATCACATTATTTACTAGCACTTTTTATTTTCTAATATAAGCATTGAAGGCCAAAATGTTCCCTCAAAACACATTTCATTATATGAAATGTAATGAAAATATACTCTTTTCAGAATCATGTAGTTCTAACTTTTAAAGTTAAATTATTTTTCTTTTTAACTGAGCTATCAGGAACTGTGTTTTATAATTTAAAATTTGCAGTGAATTTATATTTATCCTTGCTATCTTCCAATTTAACTGCACTTCAGTCAGAAAATTCTGTCTTTGGATAGATTCTTCAATTTTGTTGGCTTTGGCTCTGCAGCTTAGCATACGATACATTTCCTTAAATTTAACATATGTACATAACAAAAATGTGAACTCTCCTATTTTGAATGCACAATATTGTGTACCTTCATTCAATCAGACTTTGTAATTATGTTATGAAAATTTTCTAAATTCTTGCTTTTTCTTGATTTTCCCAATAGTTGAGAGAAATTAAGTTATATTTTAAGTATCATTGAGATCTGATCATTAAATTCCTAATTATAGCCATTTTTTAAATTATGCTGAACTTATTTTATTATGTTTATATATTTTATAGGTTTAAAATTTTTATGTCTTCTTGGTGAATGGAGTATTTTGTCCTTATAGTAACTCTCCTTATACTGAAAGCATTTTTATCTAAAAGTCTTACCTCGCGTAAGGCAGGAAGTACATAAATTGGCTCACAGAATGGAAAGAGCTTTCATAGTTCCTACTTATTCATAACCTCTGAAGCAGAAACTTCCCTATAGATTCATATTATAGAAGAGTTTGAACAGTAAAGGAATCTTGTTACACACTCATTCTTAAATATTTTAAATAGTAATTTATCACTGATTATATGCTAAATGTTCTACTGGTGCTCCAAAATTAATAAGTGAGGTTTTATGATCTTAACCTAAAATTTTATGTTCTATAAAATTAAGAAGATGTAGATCTTAGGCAAAATGCCAAATTAGTAAACTTGGTGGCAACCTGGAGACTCTGGAGGCATTTTGTTGTGCTACAAATAGCATGGATTTTGGAATCAGATGCAATTAGTTTAAAGGTTGGCTCCAACATTATGTGACTTAAATGAGCCACCTAAATTTCCTGAGTCTCAGTTATCCATCCTTTGAAATATTGGAAAAGGTTGAACTTCTCATATAGATTATACGAGAGAATGTATATAACTGAGCAAAGGCTCCTGGCCTCCTCTAGAGACAAATCAGCAGGAGCAGGGCAAATCCTTTCCATACTTTAAATCTCTCTGACTCCTCCATTTCTTCAGTTTCTCATTTCTCCAGGTAAAGACAATTCCATGCCTTTAAATTAAGAGTCCATGTGATTATATGGGGCCCACCTAGAGATCCAGGACACTATCTTTAGCTTAGCTTAATGTCAACTAATTACTAAACCTAATTGCATCTGCAAAGTCCTTCTTTTCCGGTAACATAATGTATTCACAGGCATGACATCAGATGGTGAAGTTCATGGAGCTGATATTCTGCCTAATACATACAGAGGAGATCCATTTAGGCTAAATAATACAGAAATTACTAAGAGGTATAAGGGTTTGTTGTCTGAGGGAATTTTTCTCCTTTACAGTTAATTAATTACAATTTGGGATGTTTGTCTAGGGAAAACTTTTAACTGATTTCAAAACAATAAGACATGACAAATGTTTTCTACATGCGGTAAGGCATAGGAGATGAATGCATTTAAAATACTAGACTAACAGCTAATATAAATGTGATAGGGTAAATATCTAGATTTCAGCAACTATTTTTAGGGAATGTATGATAATATTTGTGGATACAAAGGGGCTAAACCTACAAGTAGAATGCCATACAAGTATGGAGGTATGCTTAACCTAGAAATAAATTTTGAGAAATGTGTCATCTTATCCTGAGTCTTGTTTTGTTTAATGTTTTAATCTGACAAAGGAATGAAGATATTTGCATCAGATTTTGGGGTGGTAAAAGTTTGAGAAGGATAGTGAGCACTCTAAGTGACAAAAACTAAAAGACTACTTACAGGCTGGAATGATGAGCTCATTTAAAAAAAATTGATATGGATAAATATTTATGTTGCATTTTCCAAAATATTAAATGTTCACTTTAAACTGAGATATATATATATCTGAACAAGTGCATATATAAAGATGATATACAAGTGGTAGCTGACAGTCAATAAAAATGAATAATCTAATATCCTTCCAGGAAATCTAACAAAAAATTAGATTTCATTAACAGAAATATTGCATATAAAAAGATATATGGATTTTTTTTCATTCTATCCTATCCTATAACTCATTAGAATTTATCTGGGAGTTTGTGCTCAAGACCAAGTCCCACATTTTGAAGAAGTACCTAAGTACCTAAGAAGTAGCTAAGAAAACCCAGCACTCAAACCTTCAAAAAAATGCAAATAAGATCGCAAAGCAATCAAAACTCTTTCATATTTTGAAGAGTTTGGGAAATTGGTAATCTTTAGCCTGGAGAAAAGATAACCCAGAGGTTATTGTACTTGTTTTTAAAGAAGTGAAGCATTTTTCCTATAAAAAATGGATTAAACTTTGATAATAATAGTGAAAATTAAAATAAGTATAAAGCTGAGAGTATAGACCATCACCTTTCTTTACTACAGAAGATGGAGGGAAAGGAAGGCTCACAGAAATAATTTAAGATTTTACTAAAATAGATGTTTCAGAGCTTTCCTTTGCTAATCAGGAAGCAGCCACTGGGCAGGAGAGGATCCTTATTTGTATTCCTGTAGGCTCTGAAGAAGATAAGGAAGGGACTGGATCATTACTCTGCATCATAATGGTACCTACTGACTCCAGGGAAAGGAAAGAAATTCAAGTTAAAGACCAAAGGGCTGTTGAGGCATTATTTGTATCCTTCAAGAATAATATAGTCTTGACTATCTCAAGAATACTTTTCTTTGTGAGATGTGCTCAAGTGTGTTTATCTAAGAAATAAAATAAGTGCTAATGAAATAGGCATGTGAGAGTTCACAATGGTGGGATCACTTCACAAGATATGTCCCACTAGAAATAAAGAATTTTATCTGCTTCCCTTTCCCACCACCTTCACTTGGGGTTCCGAGTAACTTCCTCATCACTAAAATTACTCGGAATTGTGGATGTTAATCTTGAACACCCGGCTTCAGGCAGTGTTGTTAGGTTTCTCCACTGTATAGTTTCTTTTTTTCCTCTCCGTTTCTATAAAGTACCCTTTAGAAGGAAATAACTATGTTCAGCCTGCACTTAAGGAGTATGGAGTTATGCTCCACTTCCATAAGGGCAGAGTATCAAACTAAATTATTTAGAATTCTTTGACATAGGAAATTTTCTATTCTTAGCCATTCACAGATTTATGCAACCATTTATTTAAATCAGCGTGGATTGATGGATAGTTGTTTTATAATTTTGTTAACTTCCAATAGTACTTTATTTTCTTGTGCAGATTATCAAGCTTTGATTACTGGGAGCTCTTTCCGTTGGCTCCTCTATGCCTTTGATCTATCCCCATCATTATTTTTAAGCACATACTTTCTGGCACATGTAAGAATCACCTTGTGTATTTTCCTGACCCGATCTTAGAATCAGGCATTTCTTTAAAGAGCCCTGATAATTTTTATTCAAGAATGGCATTAGAAACCAAAATCTGGAAACTAAATGTATTAATCAGGGTTCTCTAGGGAAACAGAATCAACAAGAGATATCTATAAATATAAGATTTTATAAAAGTGTCTCACGCAACTGTGGGTATGCACGAGTGCAAATTCCGTAGGGCAGACAGCAAATTGGCAACTCCAGTGAAGATGTTCAGTGAACTCCTCAGGCAGCGAACTGGCAACTTCGATGAACATGTTCCATGAACTGATAACTTCAATGAACTCCTCAGAAAATGCTTTGCTGGTTAGCCAAACAAGAAGCGAAGGTCCTCTGTCTGTATCGCTTAAAAGTCTTCAACTGATTGGATTAAATCCAGCTAACTGCATTCTCTCATTGTGGAAGACACACCCTTCGTTGATGTAATCAGTCACAGTTGCAGCCAACTGACTGATGATTTAATAAACCAGCCTTCTGGTTTATTAACCAGCTACAAATGTCCTTGCAGTAACAGTTAGGCCAGTGCTTGCTTGACCAGATGCCTGGGTACCATCACCTGGCCAAGTTGACACATGAATCTAACCATTACACTAAGATTATAGCTACCAGGTTGCTACTGCTTCTGAGTCCTCTCAGCTGAAGGAAGTGAGGAAATATATGTTTGTATATTAATGCCTGTACATATATATATATATATATATATACATGCCTATAAATATTTTCATATTTAGCCATTTACACCCATGATAAGCAAAACATGAGTTCATACTGATATCTCCAACTCTAATCCATTACCACATGGATCATCTTAGCCTCTTTTCCTTACCTATATGTAATCTTCCACTGCAACAATGAGAAAATTGGCTTCTACCACTTGCCATCCATTTACTTAAGTGTTCCGTTCCATTTTACATGTATAACAGTTTCAGAAATGAGCACCTGTATTCCATTGAAAAATAACTTTATCAACTAAAGTACAGCAATAGAGTACAGTACGTATTTTTTAAACTTTAATTTTAGAACAGTGTTAAGTTTAAAGAAAATTTGTGCAGAAAGTACAGAGAATTCTCACATATCACCCAATAGACATAGTTTTCCCTGCCATAAGCATCTTGCATTAGCATGGCACTACAGTTAAAACCGATGAACTGACACTGATACTACATTATTTGTATACATTAGGGTTCATTTCTTTTGTTGTTGTACAGTTCAATGGGTCTGACAAATGCATAATATCATGTATCCAACATTCAGTATCCTACAGAATAGTTTCCCTGCCCTAAAAACTTGTGCTTCACCCACTCATACCTTTTCTCCTCATCCTGAACTTGTGACAACCACTGATATTTTACTGTCTCTACAGTTTTGCATTTTCCAAAATATCATACAGCTGGAATCATACAGCATGCAATCTTTTCAGAAATTACTTAGTAATATACATTTAAGTTTCCTCAATTTCTTTCTGTGGCTTAATAATTCATTATTTTTTAGAGATAAATAATATTTTATTGTAGGGATGTACCAGATGGTTCATACATTCCCCTATTGAAAGGCATCTTGGTTGCTTCCAACTTTTTGGCAATTTTGAATAAAGATTCTATAAACATTCATATGCAAGGTTTTGGGTGGACCCCTAGGAATGTGATTACTACATCATACACTATGTTTACCTTCTAAGGAGCTGCCAACTGCCTTCCAAAGAGGCTGTACCATTTTGCAGTCCCACCAGCAATGAGTGTTCCTGTTGCTCCATGTCCTTTCTAGCATTTGGTGTTGTCAGTGTTTGGGATTTTATCCATTCTAATAGGTGTGTAGTGTTATCTCATTGTTGTTTAATTTTTGAATTTCTTAATGATGTGTGATTTTGAGCATCTTTCCATATGTCTATTTGCCATCTCAATATCTTCTTTAATGAGGTTTCTGTTAAGATCTTTTGCCCCTCTGTAATTGAACTGTTTGATTTCTTATTGTTGAGTATTAAGAGTTCATTATCTATTTTAGATACAAGTTCTTTGCTAGATATATATTTTGCAAATATTTTTCTCCCACTGTGTGGCTTCTCTTTTCATTCTCTAAGCAGCGACTTTCACAGAGTAGACGTTTTTAAATTTTCGTGAAGTCCAGTTTAACAATTTTTTAAATTGTTGTATCTAAAAAGTTATCACCAAACCCAGCAAACCTGGATTTTCACCTATGCTATCTTCTAGAAGTTTTGGAGTTTTTCATTTTATATTTAGGGCTATGACTCATTTTGATTTAATTTTTGTGTAATGTGTTAAGTCTGTGTCTAGGGTTTTTTTTTTTCTTTTCTTGTATATGGAAGTCCAATTGTTCCAGGACCATTTCTTGAAAAGATTATCCTTTGTCTATTACAAAGTTGCCTTTACACCTTTGTCAAAATCAGTCAATTATATTTGGGTGGGAACTATTTTTAGGCTCTCTTTTCTATAACATTAACGTTTTGTCTACTTTCGTCACTAATTCTCTACTGTCTTTATTACTGTACCCTTGTAGTAATCAGGTAGTGTGATTCTTTAAACATTGTTCTTTTTCATCAGTATTGTGTTGGCTATTCTAGGCTCTTAGTCTTTTCATATGAACTTTAGAACTAGCTTGTTAATATCTACAAAATATCTTACTGGAAATTTTATGAGGAATATATTGAATCTATAGTAGGGGAGAACTGACATCTTAATATTGTATCTTCAAATCCCATAAACATGGAATAGCTCTCCATTTGTTTAGATCTTCATTGTTTTTTTTCAACTGTGTTATATAGCTTCCTACAAAAGAATCAATTGATATTATCATATGATTTTTCTGCTTTAATATGCTGATATAGTGGATTATGTTGATTGGATTTCAAATATTGAACCATCCTTTAATATTTAAAATAAATCCCCATTTGTTAAGTGTATAAATCTTTTATACATTTTTTATATAATTTATAATTTTTTTGAGGATTTTTGCAAACAGATCCTGAAAAAGTTTTCCTTTATTGTATGTCCTTTTCTGATAGTAATATATGGTAATGCTGGCCTCAAATGAATTAGGAAGTGTCCCTCTTCTTCTTTTTTATGAAAGAGATTGTGGAGAATTGGAGCCATTTATTCCTTAAACATGTGTTTGAATTTGCTGGTGAAACCATCTTGGCCTGTGAGAGTTCATTTTGGTAGATTATTAATTATGGGTTTAATTACTTTACTTGTTGATTTAATTTCTTTAATAGATATGGGTCTATTCAGATTACCTATCTCCTTGTGTGGGTTTTGCTAGTTTGCCTTTTTTTAGGGGTTGGTCCGTTTCATCTACTTTATCAAATTTGTGGGCATTGTGTTAGTCTCAGTATTCCTTTTTTATCCTTTTAATGTCCATGTGATCAGTACCAATGGCCTCTCTTTCACTTCTAATATTGGTAATTTATGTTTTCTCTCTTCATGTCCTTGGTTAACCTGGCTAGAGCTTTATAAATTTTAGTGATCTTTATAAAGACACTTCTTTTATATTTGTTGATGTTTGCTACTGTTTTCCTGTTTTTAAGTTGAGTTTTGGTCTAATATTATTTCTTTTCTTCTGCTGGTTTTAGACTTATGTTGCTATTTTTCCTCTAGTTTCTCCAGGTGAAAACATAGGTTATTTGAACACTTACTTTTCACCTAAATTTAAAAATATTTAGAAAATTTACTTTTTAGTAAAGAACACTCTATTTGCACAAGTCGATGTGATACTTTGGGGGAAACTGAAGGAAAAGGTTGTTAAGGGGAAAAATGCTTTTCCACCATACTTCTGTTGGTAACTGTAAAGAGGAATTAACTTGCTTTTGTAAATGAAATGGCATTTTTGAGTGTGAGAATTATCATCATTATTATTACTTGCTCAAATGTATTTTAAAATGTCCAAAATCCATTCATGGGTAATTTGTTATTATAAAAGCAAAATTTGACTTTTGAAATTTTCACAACGGTCCTCATTTAATTCATGAATATTACTATCCCCATTTAAAAAATGACAAATTAATGCTTTAATGGCATGTAAAGGTAATTTATCTGGAACCACAGACTGAGTAAATTATAGAACCAGGATTAAAATTGATGTTTTTTCTCATACTAAGGCTACACTTTCAACCACTGCACTATAATAGGTAAAATCTCCCAGCAGATATGTTTTTGCTCATTACAAGGGAGCACTTGCTAATGGCAAGAGATACCCAAAGGAAAAATAAATGTCTTCATAAGGTCATGAATTACTTATTACTGGAATTATTCAAGCATAAGCTATGCAGTCATTTGGCAGGGGCATTAAAGTAGAGAACATATTGTCAAGTGTTTCATTTAACCACATAATATATATGGTCACTTCAATTCTTAAGATTCTGTGATGCTTCCTGCGTAATAAATACTTAAGCTTATACTCTGGTAGTCTAAATAATGCCTAAGCCCCTTCCCAAAGAAGATGTCTCCATGTGCTAATCCCTAGAACCTGTGACTATGTTAGCTAACATGGCAAAAAAGACCCTTGCAGAACTGCAATGTGACTATTTGGGTGAAACCTCCTAGCATACATGGTTTAGCTCATTATAAGGAAGAACACTGCTAATGGTAAGTGATACCCAAGGGTTTGGAGATGGGGTGATTATTCTGGATTATCCAGGTGGGTACAGTGTAATCACAAGGGTACTTGTAAGAAAAAAAGGCGGGAGGATCAGAGTCAGTAGTAGGATATGATAATGGAAACAAGAGGCTGGAGTGGTGTAAGAAAGGGGCAGTGACTCAAGGAATCTTGGCAGCCTCTAGACGCTGAAAAAGGCAAAGAAACGGATTCTTTCCTGAAGTCTCCAGAAGGAATGCATCTCTATCAACACCTTGATTTTAGACTTCTGACTTTCAGCAATGGGATTTTAGACTTTTGTATCAGCAATGGGAAACCAATATATACACATGGAACTTTGCTAATTAAAATAGCAATATCCACTGAAATCCAATAGAATGATGAAGGAAGTCCAGATGTGAGACAACTTGCATTATCAATGTCTTGTGGTGATGAGTTTGATTTATACTTTTCACTGACCTAAAGTAGGTAGAACGAGGGTAGGGTAATTACTAAAATAATATTTGATATGTGAAGTGCAGAGATGTGCATTAGGAATTGAATATGAATGAACTTTTTGCTGCTTTGATTTACCTTTCTGCCACAACCATAGCAATTACTACTGTATCTAATGATAGCTCAAAACCTACTTCTAGAGCATTGTAAAAGAGGTAGTTTAGAATTTACAAAAAAAAAAAGAGATCAGTGTTTTTCATTCTCAATTAAGTTGTTTCTATGAAAAATTGCAGTATTTGAAATTCTTTCTCTTCTGTCTTCAGCATTTTCTACAGCCTTCCCACTCTATTAGGAACAGAAGGCCAAGACCTAATGGAGGCCTTAGAATAAATGATGCATTCTCACTTCACCCTTAATTCAAGTAATTGGATATCACTGCTTAGTTTGCAGATCCCTGATTGAAATCTTACACTTTGGAACATTAAATGAGCTTGAACAGCACGTGACTTTTTTTTTTTTTTTTGAGTGTCAGGGAGTTTAAGTGATAGAAATTTGTAAAAGCTAAATATGAAATCAAAACATAGTGGGAAAACAAGCATATTTACAAGCAGAGAATTTTCAGATCAAGAGCACCCATGAAGTAAGGTGATTTTTCAGCTTGAAACATTATTCACAAAGTGATTAGAAGAGTCAGGTTTCTCTTTTTCATTTCTTTCTTCTTTTCAATAGATTAGATTTAATGTAGAACTTCCTTAATGCTATGCTGTCCTTCATTAACATATCTACTCAATAAACATATGCGTCAACTAAGTGTTGGGCTCTGTACTAGTCACTAAAGTTATAATGATGAACAAAACATAGACTTTGCTCTCAATCTTCTATCCTGGAAGGGAGGAGAGGCAATTATAGAGCAATGTGATGAGTGTAGCTACAGAAGTGACAAGTTACCGTTATACCTGATAGTTGGGAGTAGGAAGAAAGTGGATCTCATCAAAGATTTGTAGAGGTAGGTGAATTTATAGTAAAGGTTTCTAAAAATATTAGATGGAAAACAGAAATAGTACCTTTCCTTTATAAATAATAATAATGGTGATTTTAAAACACAATAGTATGTGAAATAAAAACTATAACTTAGCAGTTTTAGAATATATAGTTATGATGAAATATGTGCAAAGCTGAAATTAATGTAATATTTGAGATTTAAAGCCTTTTAAATTTTATAATATTCCAAGTGTGCTTTTTAGGACTATTCAATAAAATCCACAGTTCTCATTTATACAGATTGAGGCTACTAATAGTTATATTTAATCTCTGTGAAAATATCCCTAAGTTTTCGTCATCTATCTGACTCATCCAAATTTCACTGATTCCCAGTTTAACAAGAAAATTAGGTATATGTGAAGCCAAGGCTTGCAACTTTTTGTTACATGAGAGTTGTTACTTAAGATTTTCACTCTTTACATTTTCCCAGACAAATATTGCAGTTATGAAATAATTTTAAATCAATATTTTTGAATGCAGACATAGTTACAACTACTTGAAATAAAACAAGAGCTCTGCTCATTTTAGGTTTGAAGGCATTACATATATAATTAGGGAAACTGCTACTAGTTAACCATAATCATTGAAAATTAATGTGATGATATTCATAGCCCTGGCTATGCAAAATAATACATTTAAACCATTTGCATTTTGAAAACAAATTTATTTAATACAAATGCTGGCATTCTAAGAAGCTGTTTTTATTTTCTTAAAAATAAACAACATAAAAAATAAACAGCATGCTAAGTTAACAACAATGGGGACAGAAATTTAATTGATCTCATTGGTTGTAGTTCTGTTTCCTTATTTCTAGGGTTTTTTTTCCTTTTACTGTTTAAGATGATAAAAAGAATATTAAGGTCATAGTTGAACATATACTTCAATTACTATTTTCCTGATTCTGCAAGTGTACTGGATTAGAGAGTGAAAAATGGGAGGAAAGCCTGAGTTAATGGAGTAGTTTCCTTGCCCTTGTCCTTGTCCTTTCCCCAGTGAGCCCCCAGGATCAAAATTGTTCATACTCCTGCAACACATGTTAGAGCTAGTTTAGAGGCTTAATAGACATGAGTGCATGCTGAACCCTTGAATCTCCTTAAAAAGGCAATTATACAAAGGAGTGCTGGCCTTGGAGGGGCCCCCACCCAAGTAGTCACTTCTCAGTTGTGAGAAGAGCTCTCCAATGGGACTATGGATTCAAAACCACAGCCCCAGCCAATTTCCTTTCTGTAGCAGCCTGGATGCTACCACCACACAGCCATACCTGGTGCTGCTAAAGGTACGCTGAGTGTTCTAAACTTGGTCAACATTATAACCAAGGGATTGCACGTCTTCATAATGAATTTCATTAGTTCCAATTTAAAATTAATTTTTGGACATAGATACCACCTGCAAAGTGTTATTTCATTCTCATTATCCTCCTTGATCAGGAGGGCCAACTTTCTCATTGCACTGTGTCTAAGGATGTTCCATGTACGTACATGGAAAACAATGTGCATCATGGCACAGGGAGCTGTTCAGTTCAAAGTCTAGGTCCAACTCTTCAGTTCACCCCTTCTCATCTAGAAATGGGGAAAAAATAGCAAGTATCTTGGACAAATGGGAGAAAAAGGAAATTGGGTAATATTTTTGCAATCTACTATGAAACAGATACTGCACTAGACATTTTGACCTATGTATTGCATGAAACAATTTAATCCTCCCAGCAGCCTTAAGAGGTAAATATTATGAATATTTTACAGAGAGTGACAAGAAATTCAAAAAGGTTAAATAACACTCAATATTGCACATCTAGTAAGTGAAAGAACAGAATCTATGTTTGGTAAATTCCAACCACACTGTGGTTAACACCACGTGAAACTGACCAATTCATTCCTATCAAATGTAATTGACCATAGAGCTACTGTATCATAGTTTCCTCAAAAACTTTAAGATAATTTTAGTCTCATATGTACTTTGGGATTTTGAGCAATTCCTATGAATTTTCTCCATTTTTATGCATAATATTCCAGAGGACAAAACCAAACATTTCTATTCATCAATTATTTTAAAAATATATAGCTGCTATTTTATTAAACTAGAAAGTAAATGAAGAATAATGGATTGTTTCAGTTTGTTTTAAAAATAGAAGTATTGTTTCTGGCTTTCATTAGTCATTACTAAACTTGATCTTTGGCTCACTACAACAAAGAATATTTTATTTTCCTAATTGAATAGGCATTATTCCTGATTTTAAGACATTTTAATTAATAACCCTAAATACTTGAAATATTTCCTCAAATGTAAATTATTCTATTTCACATAAGGCAATTTATGATTTTTTTCAGTATGTTATTGTGCTGGTTTGGACGTATCATATCCCCCAAAATGCCATTATCTTTGATGCAGTCTTGTGTGGGAAGGAAATGTATTGGTAATGACTGGGTTGGAGACTTTTGATTGGATGTTTCCATGGAGATGTGATCACTCAACTGTGGGTGAGATCTTTCATTGGATAATTTCCATGGAGATGTGGATCTGCCCTTGATTAGTTTACTGGAGCATTATATAAGCTCAGATAGAAGGAGCAAGCTTGCCACAGCCAAGAGGGACACTTTGAGGAATGCACAGAAACTGAGAGAGTAGCTGCAGATGAGAGACAGTTTGAAGATGGCCGTTGAAAGTAGACTTTTGCTCTGGAGAAGCTAAGAGAGGACAAACGCCCGAAGAGCAACTGAGAGTGACATTTTTGAGGAGCTGCAGCCTAGAAAGGAACGTCCTTGGGGAAAGCCATTTTGAAACCAGAACTTTGGAGCAGATGCCAGCCACGTGCCTTCCCAGCTAACAGAAGTTTTCCAGACACCATTGCCCATCCTCCAGTTAGGGTACCCAATTACTGATGTGTTACCTTGGACCCTTTATGGCCTTAAGACTGTAACTGTGAGACCAAATAAACCCCCTTTTATAAAAGTCAATCCATCTCTGGTGTTTTGCATTCCAGCAGCATTAGCAAATTAGAACAGTTATTAAATATAATGTTATGTTCAATAAATATTAAAAAATGTTCAATAAATATTTAAAAAAAAGGTTACTTTAGACTACTACTACCAAGCAGATTATACTACCTTGCCATATAGCCGTTCTAGTCTTTCATGCCTTCTGAACCACTTCTCTGAGTAATTGTGCATTCTGCATCCCCACTTGCTTTAAAGCTCTTGTCTTCTCATTCCTCCAGACCATATAAACAATACTTTTCCAGTAACTTTCGCCTTGTCCTATTGATCATTGTACTTTAAGCAAATTAAAAATCTAAATTCACCTTGTCAGTTTCTGTACATTAGTTTTAGAGAAAGGCATTTCTCTGATTGGAATGCCTAGAAAGTCATGTTATTTGAACTGTTTGGGTTTCTTTGTTCCTCCTGCATATTTCCAGTGATTTCAGTGATTCTATTCTTCAAGCTTCAAACACCATCTCCACATACTTTACTTTCAGCAGCTGAGGATACTTTGAATACTATGTGGAGGATCTTCAGGTAAGCAGTTTCTGTTCACAATAGATTATTAACACACACACACAGACAAACACAAAGCCTCTTTACTGACAAAGAGGTTCTACATTCTCCTTCTAAACCATTTTCTCAAAGACATGCACGTCATCCATGCCAAATGTACCCTGTATTCCTGTGTTTTTGACTTTATTCCTTTACCCTCCCCTGAGACATTGCAGTATCCATTATCTTCCTAATTTCCTATATTATCACTCTCTCTTTTGAATGACTGCCACTTCTTTGCATTAAAAAAATTCATGCATATAATAACGAAAAAAAACTATGTAAACTTTTGCTTCAATAAACCACCTCTTCATCTGTCACCATCTTACCTCTTCTTTCTCACCACCAATTTCTCACAATTTATAATAGATTCATGGACTCTCAGGATCAGAAAGGGTCTCAGCTCCTGAGGCCTGTAAACTTTACTGCAAGGTAACAATTTTGGTGTTCTTTTAAAATCTCTATTGCTTTTTGATAAAGCATCCCAATTATTTTAAATGTCCCTATGTGTTGGACCACATTTACTATAAAGGTCTATTTTCTTTTATTCTCTTACAAGGTCCCCTGTAGTGAATTCATGAATTCTTAAAATTTTCTAATGATTTTCTTGAGTTTCATTTCACCTTTCCAGATTCTTACTGCACATCCCTATCTGAATGATCTGCCTGCCCACCAGAACTCATCATTGACCCCCCTCCTTTGCCCAAATCAAACTCACTTCTGATTTTTTTATTTCTATTAATGATTCCAGTAGTCAATTTTAATTTTTCCTTCTCTCTTATTTTCTGTTTTCAATCAGTCTACAAGTGTCATTCATTCTCTTAACTACTATTTTTTTTCATTCATGTAACATCAAGAAAAAGAAGTCACCCCTGACAGTTGGAAGCTGTTCTGGGACTATCAACTAGTCCTTAGTGCTTGTGGGAACTGGCCAATCCTTCACAGCCAGGCCATGGTGTTCTTTACCTGAACATGACAATTGTACAAATTGCAGGCAAGTCCACTCTGTGACAGTGATGAATCAAAACAAAAGCAACACACTCCATAATTTAAACCACAAAAAATGACCAAACTTACCCTATCATGGCTAATATGAGCAACTACTGTTTTCTTTCTTGATGAGAGCTTTAACCTTTTTCATTCCTTTGCCTTCTAGATAAGAATTGTTAGAATAATCAGAGAGACACTTTGACTTCTGACAACATTCAATCCATACTTAAATTCTCCCTGAATCACCTAACGTAAGGCCAAATCCTGTAATTAGTCCTTCCTCAAGTTCTTTAGATGCTGCATGGTTCCCCATGGAGTATATTCTCCCTTGTTGCAAGAAGTCAATATTCCCAACTTTGTTCAACTACTCGGTGATCTTTGACCAAAAGGCAGTGAAAATCGTTTCCCTTGTTCATTGTACCTTTAACCTCACAACTGAAAACTTTTAATAAGCTCCTAACTATTTTCATGCCTTGAGTTTCGACTGTATTAATTTTCTGATCTACTAACTAATTTTCTGGCGTATGTTATGGTAAATTTTGTTGGCCCCCAAAGAAACATAACTCTGCCTTAATGTAGTCCCCTGTCTTTGAATCTTGGCAGAAGTTACACTGTGTCAGTTCTCAGACCAAGCCTTATGAATTACTGGCATCTCCCACTATATAAGAAGTCTGAGTACTCTGAGGCTGTCATTCTGTGGGTGAGAGGTCAAAATGACAATAAATGGAGGCTTGCATACTATATTTCTAAATATTTAAAAATTATAAATCAAGCCTAACAAAGTGAGACATAAAATATGTCTATTTTCAACATTTAGAAAGTTGGCTTAATCATGACCTTGAAAGGTAATATGAATTCCAAATTTTCAAATTCTTGGATTTTTCTGCTGGAATTAGGTGATGGGGAACTGCTAGGCCTTGGACACTGTTCCAAATTTATATGGCCCCAGGCCCTTTGTGTTCTGCCTTCTCTTCCCATTCCCAGTCTGTGCTGCATTGCACGCATATCCAAGAACCATCCCTAACTCTGGAAAAGAGCTGCCCTTTGGACAATAACTGGCAACATGATAGGACCCTTGGGTGGGTAGACACAAGAAAGAGGTGTGTGTAGTCCTTGAAAGCAGGCTCTGGGCTATTTGGTCAGGAAATTTGAAATACCAGTTAGCTGTCTTTGCTTAGGAACCTGCAGGAGCAAGGGCCAGGCTAAAAGTCTGTAGTCTCCTTTGGCCTATAAATGCCTCAGGGGCAGAACATGGTTGGAGGAGGGCAAGAACACGGCTCCCCAAATTGTGGATTCCTGAGCCAGGACCCTCATACTCGGCTTAAGGGCATACTGGCCATGGCTTTCCACATCTTATGAATTATACCTCATGTGACATCAAAAAAGAACAAAAGAAACCATTATTTAGTGATTATGAGTGAAATAGTCTCAGTATATATGTATTAATATTAATCCTAGACCCAACAGTGATTTATTAAAATTTGTTCATTGTATTCCCTGCTTCAGCACGTGGACTTAATTCTAAGGCTTCTCTTTCCCTCAGGTTAAGAGGTGCCTGCTATAAAGCTGAATCACCATCTTAAATAGAAAAATTAAAATGTTTAAAATAATACAATTCACAGTAAAGTAACTTAATTTCTCAGTGTTACTGGGTTATCCGATAACATTTACTTTTAAAAGTGTTTCCTTGATGAGATAATCCCTTTGTTTCTTACAATTTTAACCTTTCAGTAACACCAAGTGAACTATTAGTGTGCATTCAGTAAATTTTAGGTATTTTTAAGTGATTTACAACATTAATAGTAAAAACAAAAAAACGTTTTTAAAAATATAATTTTCTCATGACAGTATGAAGGATGTTAATTTGTTAGACCTCTAATGTGGTATATATGTAATATACTGATATTATATAAAGAAAATAGTTTATTTGAAGCATAGACTTACTTTTATAATCATGTATTTACTCAACATGTTTACCAAGTTAGAAAATCTTGTCAAAAAATTAAATGCCTTTCTGGTTCTGCTAGAATTTTTTCTACATTTTTGGGTCCATCTGTTATGGTGTTATGGAGGATATTCTCATTAAAGATGACTTTGGCACTCCCTTAGATGCCAAGTCAAAAGTATGTTTTTCCATCAGCTGTATGGAGACTTGGGTTGATACTGGAAAATTGATTAAAATGTACATTTTCATTAACTTATGATTTTAGAAATCTGTCTTATTTCTTCTTTCATTATTTGGATATAATTTTCAATCACATGTCATAATTATCATTTCCTTTTCAGACATGTGAAAGAAAATCATTAACTGATGGGAGGAGTTAAATATAGGGATTGAAGCACTGGATATTTGCTCATCTTAAATAATACTGTTGTGCTATTTTTTGTTAAAAGTAATTATGTTTATAGTTTCTAGTCTACTCAAGGTATCAAACAGGTAGTGGTAAATACCAGCTGGAAAAAGCACACATTGAAGCATAATTTTTTGGTTACCATATTATCAAAATCATAAGAAGTGTTCCAATCTCACTCCTAACACATTCTTAAAAACACTCCCACCAGCTTTGAGAATAGACCAGATTTGGAAAACATTGCTTGAACTTGCCATTTATTCATTCAAATGGCTATCTAAAAGGATCTATGTGACCACATTTTTTTTTCAATTGTAGGTTTTGCAATTTTTTTTTCCAACTTTGAATCCAGATTATATATTTGACTGACAACAATTATTTTCAGTAATGGGTTTGTTGTTTGACTTTCAGATGCAAACTCTTTTGTGTCTATTTTAAACTTTTTGCTTGCACATGTGTTCTATCAACACTGATAGAAAATTATAAGAATTTAAGAAAATATCCATCTCCCTGTATCATACATTCTCAATGATGAATGAAACAAAAAGTCATTAAAAGTCACTAAACATATTGGCCAAGAGGTGACATATCCTCTCTTATATGTTTGCTCAGTTGTAAGATAAAATATCTGATAGCCCAAACTCTTGATCATTGCTACATCATTGCTACATCTTAATCATTGCTATGATTAGCCAAGCATGTAATTTGGTAAAGTTATTTTCCAAGAATCTCTTCCTGTTTTTTGTTCCTGAATGTCATATGTCTTTCTTAACTTTGTAGGTGGTTTACAAGTTTCTCTGCGATTGCCTTATTCTTATATTTCAAATTTGTGACACGTATTTGAGAATAATTGTTTCATAAACTCTTCTCTTGGACCACTCAGCTGCCTCTACACCAACTGATAGACAGTGGAGGGTCACGTTTGTCAAAATGCCACCTTAACCTAAAGAGTGAATATGAATTAGTAATATTTATGGTGCATTTGGATTTGTGTGGACTATATATTTTGGATTCTTTCCTGGGGGACTTAAAATATATAATACATAAGCAAAACACCCACATTTTCAATTAATATATTTGTATTTAATATAGTATTTAAAACATATTTAACAGGGTAATGGCATATAGACCATGCCAATGTATACAGTTCATTCTTACTTATTCCCAAGTCTAAGCCATAACCAGAGTAATGCTTCAGTATAAATTAAAAACCAAGATAAGACTATTGTTGATCTATAGCTTTAATGGAAATCATGTATAAATATCTGGCACATATACTATGGAAAAGATAGTATCATTTCTTCATACTAAAATGTTATTCTTAATCAATGTCTTAACAAAATTCTAGGATAATAAGTAAAAGTGTTAAATATGTATATTCTGTCCAGAAATCCACATAATAACCACCTCCCAATTTGATTTTCCAGAGTCAGTATAGTGTCATGGTTAAGAGCATGAATTCTTCCTAACAGCTTAACAATCATTAGCTCTGTGATCCTGGGTAAGATAATTTACCTTCCGTACCTCAGTCTCCTCAATTGAAAAATTGGGCTATTAATAGTGGGGGTACTCAATGAAGATATATATATATATATTATATATATATATATATATATATATATATATATGAAAGTACTTAGAAGAATGTGAATGCTGGCACACCATAAATTCTTTCTAAGTGTTGTTATTACTACTACTACTATCATTATATATTCATTAGTTTAAAAGAATACATTTAGACAATATGGTTTTGTGATGATTTTAGAAAGTGTGAAATGAAAAATTTTCCCCATATTGTTTTCCAAAGCTTATCTATTCAAAATGCACAGAGCCTTGTTGGCAAATTCACCCATTCATCTATCCTCTTCATTCACTGTGACAAAACTAGGGGAAAAAATGATAGTGAGTTAGAATATCATGTCCCCATGGAGTTGATACTGGAGTTTATCTATATTTCTCATCAGCAAAAATTCTGGTTGCTTTGATATGTTATTTATTATGTAATTATTTTTATTATAAAAAGCATGAATGTATTTAAATACATATAAAAATTTTTGACTATAGTTATCAAGATAGTTAAAGAAACATTAATTTTTCAGAAAATAAAAGTTGTCTTTTATTATTAAACTGAAATTGCAGAGACATTAGAAAATATCTTTTTTTTTTAATTACTAGATTTGCCTCTTTAACAGCTCAGACCATATACCTCTGGTTTGTGATGAAGAAAAATTATAGCAGAAAAAGAAATGAAATCTATTCTGGAATATAGAAAGATTGATTATTACAAGTTGGCTTTGGAATTAGAATGCTATCAATGAAGTATTAAATGTCATAAGCACTGATTTTTTAAATGTTATCCATTAATATGCAAGTGACAGTCAATATAGAGTGCCCTATAGTGCCCTACACAGAGGTTATTACCAATTGACAGATTTTCTAAATTTTTACTTCTGAAATATCTTTTTCAGTATAATGATTAAGCAAATTATATTACTGTCCCCAATGTAAGTGGGACTGATATTTGATAATGATGATATATCAGCTTTTGAATCATAGGTTAGAAGTTGTAATTATAAGAGCAGCATTCTTTTTATGTTCATCCCGGATACCAAGTTTAATGTCATGAAAATGTATATGATTTATGGACGCTGTAACATGATAAATGGACTTACTATTCCAAGAATGGTGATTCTCATCAAACCTATGGAAGAGCAGAGCAATGCTTTAGGAGGGCAGATATTAAATTTAACTGCCTGAAGGCAGAGTATGAAATACAGATATAATCAGGCAAAAAATCTAAAATGTCTCAAAACGTATAAGCAGTTAAGTTACGATAACTAGAGATGGTACTCACTGGTATGTCATAGAAAACAGCCTGATTTTGCACAAACAACATGAGTCTGGGTTCAGTTATGAAGGTCTTTATATCTTGACGTATAATATAACATGTAGTACTCTTGGAGACTATTAACCATATGGTTTTAAACATTCTAATGATATGCTAATAGAAGAAGTAATATTAGAAACAGACAATTCAGAAATTTCCATAGTGTTTTATGTTTTCAATGCTATTATATAAAACTGTTGTGGATTGACTGGGCATACTACATATTCATGTGAAGAAAACTAACCAGCAGCTGTTTAACATTTTGCCATATACAAACAACCATCCCATAGATTTTTATTCACAAGACTGAGAAATGTTTTGATAATTTCTTCCATACTGATGAAAAAAATAGGAAAGCCGGAATGTTTCACCTATAATTCTCAGGCACTATGTGATGGAAAGAACTGAAAACATGTTGCTGGGTGCGTTTTTTAGGCCAAGTCTTGCATCTTACTCTTTTATAAGAATTAACTCTTTTAATCTTTCCTATCCTGTGAGGAAAATGCAACAGCCTGAAAAAAAGCCTGGGGCTAGATAAGGGTTTTGTTCAAAGAAGTCCAGATAATTATTTCCAAGCGAGCTCAGCAGTCACATCTTTGGGTTTCTGGTCCATGGTCCAGGGCCTGACAGCTAAAGCTGTCATTTCAGAAAATACACTTTCTTATCTGAGTGCCAGAGTTCACTGTATTTAATCAAGCTGACTCACACTAACCAAATGTACAAAAAGTAAAACATATACTGCAGATCAATCGATATATTACAGTGAACAATTGTGTTGGCTATGGTTCTCCAGAGACATATAACTAAGATGATATATATTAATATATTCATATATTAATAGATTTATTATAAGAATTGGTTCACCTGACCATGGATTGGCAAATTCAATTCTATGGGCCAGGCCATCAGTTGGAAACTTGATGAAGGGGATGAATTTCCCAGGAGAAGCCACAAGTTGGACCACTCTAATGCACGTGATGATGAAATCTCCAGGAGGAATCTGGCAAGCTGAAATACAGACAGGATTTTTTTCCCTTTCTCTCTCTCTGACTGCTGAAATCCTCAGCTCTCCCTTAAAGCCATCCAGACTGATTGGTTAAGGAGACTCCTCCCATTGCTAAAGTCAATATCCTTTGTTGATTGTAGATGTAATCAGCCAATAGATACAGTTAACTGACTAATGACTTAAATCCTGCTATAAAATACCCTCACAGTAACAATCAGACCCTACTGCTTGCTTGACCAAACAAGTAAACACCATACCTAGCCAAGGTGACACATGCCATTATACATCATAGCAATATAGCTATCAAACAAACCAAATATTTGCTTATATGACCGAGAAATCAATCTAGGAAGCCAGATCAAATCAGAAAGTTTTGGGTTTTTAGGTTTTTTGGCATGCAATTGGAAGATGAAAAGTGATTCTGCATGATTTAAATCTTAAATGCCATCAGATTCTGATTGCTTCATTTACAGATTTCCAGAGCTGAAATATATCTATTACCTGCACCAACACAAAAGGTCTTACATCAGAACTCTAATTTCCCTGAACAATGCTGAAGACAAACAGCCAACTGTACTTTCTTGTTATTCAATTTTCTTTTTATCCCCCATTTCTGACTCCTTCTCCTCTTCCTTTTCCTCCTCCTCCTTCTGCTTGATCTTTTGTTTTTTCTTAGATTTGCTAAAGTCATCTATTAAATCATTATGAAGTCCTATTTTGTCGTGGGGGCTGATCTCTTAATAGAAAAAAACAAAAAAAAACTTATTTCTGATCTTATTTGTATTCATTCTATGGTTTATCACTTAAAGTATATATAAAGTACGGTTAGTTTCTTTTGCACAGAAAAGGAAATCTCAAAATAACAGTATAAACATCACAGAAATTCCTGGAGATTCGTAGTCCAAGGCAGGCACAAAGGCTCTAAGGGGACATTAGGAAACATGCGCCTATATTTCTGCTTTCATTCTCTTTGGTGATGGTTTTCATCAGCAATATTACCTCATCATTTTAAAAACTACATAGTGCTCTGTTCCAGTTTGCTAATGCTGCTGTTATGCAAAATACCAGAAATGGATTGACTTTATAAAGGGGGTTTATTTGGTTACAAAGTTACAGTTCTAAGGCCATAAAGTGTCCAAAGGCATCAACAATAGACTGCCTTCACTGAAGAACACCAATGGCATCCAGTAAACTTCTGTTAGCTGGGAAGGCACATGGCTGGCGTCTGCTCCAGGGTTCTGGTTTCAAAATGGCTTTCTCCTAGGGCTTTCCTCTCTAGTCATCTGGGGGTGTTCTTTTAGTCGCTTCCAGGCAAACTCTGGGCTAGCAAAAGTCTGCTTTCAACAGCCATCTCCAAAATGTCTTTCTTGGCTGCAGCAGCTTCTGGGCCTATGAGTCTTTTTAAAGTATTCCAGTAACCAATCAAGACCCACACTGAATGGGTGGGGCCACACCTCCATGGAAGTAATCCAATCAAAGGTATTACCCACAGTTGGCAACAACCCAATCCAAAGACTCCAACCTAATCAACACTAATATGTCTGCCCCCACAAGAGTGCATTAGAGAACATGGTGTTTTGGGGGACATAATACATCCAATTTGGCACATGCTCCATCACCAATAATATGTTTTTAGCATGGAAATAATGATGTGGTTTTATTTTCCTCAACTACCAAGACAAGTGTATGGGAGGCAAGTATATTCTTAGCAGAGTATGGAAAGTCATCGGGAAACCTGAAGTTGAATTCAGTCTCTTCCACTCACTGGTTCTATTATACTGCTCCCATAGCCCCTACAATCTTCACTTTCTTCTTTTATAATGGATATAATCTAGCTGTTTAATAAGAGTCATAGGTATAAAGAGCATAAAACCATTTTGTAAAGTGTATAGTGTAAAGCAAATAAAATAAATGAATTTGTAAAATTATGTTTTTCCAAAATGTAAATTAGTTTCTATTTAGAACCTATTCCATCTGAGGTCAAAACATGTAATCTTTGTAAATTCAGGATGCATTTAATCAATTTCAGAATTGAAAATAAGTCCATTTGGAATGTTCCCATCTCTTTTTTCTTCCCACAATTATGATTAAAATGTGGTGCTGTTATATCTTGGATTTCTCCTTCTTAATCAACACTCATCCACTCTGCTTTTTAGGTCTCCAAGCTTGGAGAGGAAAGGGTCATCTTAAAAATTAGTTCAATCAGGTTGAGCGACATAAGCCAGACAGAAAACAACAAATATTATATAGTCTCACTAATATGAAATAATTATAATGAGCAAACTCTGGGAGTTAAAATCTAGAGAATAGTTGACCTGGAGATAGAACAAGGGTAGAGAATGGACAGATGATACTTGAAGTGTACAAAATTTTTAACAAGGTTGATGTAAATGTTCAGCAATGGATAGAGGTGATGATAACACGATACTTCAAGTGTAATTAACAATGCTAAGTATGAGTATGGTTTAAAGGGGAAATCTAGGGTTGTATATGTCACTAGAAGGAAAGCTAGAGGGTAAAACATGGGACTGTATAACTTAGCAAAACCTATTGTGGATGATGACTATGATTAATTGTACAAATGTAAGAATGTTCTTACATGAAGTAGAACAAACTTACCTCACTATTACAAGGTGCTAATAATAGAGTAGTATGTGGGAAAAAATACAATTAATGCAAGCTAAGGACCATAGTTAACAGTAACATTGTAGTATTCTTTCATCAACTGTAACAAAGGTACTATATACCAAAGCTAGGTGTCAATATTAGAGGGAGTACAGTGTATGGGATTTTTGTTTGTTTGTTTGTTTTGGAGAAATGAGAATGTTCTCAAACTGATTGTGGTGGTGAATGCGTAAGTATGTGATTGTACCAAGAGCCATTGATTGTAAACTTTAGATCAGTTATATGGTGTGTGACTAAAACTGTTAAAAAATGAATCTAATTTCTAATCTCTTGCCTCCTCATCACTCTCTTCTTTTTCTGTACTTCCTTACCTTGGTCATCTTTATTTAGTCTGCACAATTTGGAAAAAGCTCATTCTAACCAATCATATCTATTTATAAGTTATTTGGATATGGATGTTGGATTGTACTGGCAACTCAAAAGGCTGGATCTTTCAAAGCCAGTGCCTGCACCATTAACTTCCAAAATAGATTTTGAAATGTATTATCTGAGTATTTACTCATGAGAAAATGGTGGCAGAAATTTAATTTTAAATGTTTTTTATGATGTATTGAGCAAGGTCATGAGGGACTCCAGGTAAATAAAATGATCACTGTGACCTAAATAAACCAAAGCATTTGTACTTCAAATATTATTCTACCACAAAAAAATAGAAGATACTTCTGCAGCAGCAGCAGCAGCACTACAGTATTGGGCAGATAATTAATCTATTAAATTTCTACCTTTCCTTAACTCATAAACAATAGTCAACCCCACCAAGCAGGGAGATGGGACATTGGAGGCTGTGCTTGCAGGTGCTAATATGTAATGTGTGGTGTGGAGTTGTATTCACTTCTAGTTGCCAGTTAAGAAAATGGAGAATGCTCATGAAATTGGCATAAATCCAGGTAGAAATTGTGGATTAGCCATAAATTTTGATAGAAACTGAAATTTTAAAAGCTTTAAGTTTAACTTATGTTTTTCATCCTGTAATTCAAGCATGAATGATCCAAAAACACCTTACTTCAATAGCAACCCTGTTATTTATCACCACAAAAGTACCTGACATTGTCCAGTTAGTCCAAATGTTAGGACAGGAAAAGAATAATGGATAAAATTAATGGAATTGTTTTCATCTTTAATACTTATACCCAGTGGAATCAATTTTCTCATGCTGTGTTATGTTCTGAGATAGATGAGCAACCAAGGGAAAGAAACTAAGGGTAAAGCAATATTTCTCTGTGCCCTATTCAACTCAAAGAAATGAAGTGTTCTTTTCTATCAAGGCAATGTCTTCAATTTCTGAAACCTATCAGAGTTTTGGGGAACCTGATCAATCTATCTTTTCCTACTGCCTATCTTATTTTGAAAAATAATTCTTAAGGCACAGAATTAGCAATATCAATCTCACATAGGTATGAACTAATACTGCCATTGTAAAATGAGTTATTGTTAAAATGACACAAGGAAAGCCAACCAACCAGTGGTTTTCCTTTTTTCCTCTGTCCATCTTCATATCATTAATAAAAATATTAAAAATAAATCAAACATATGCATCATATTTTGATATCTTCTCAGACAATCTTTTCATGGAAAACAAAATCAGATATTTCATATGCAAGATCTTAAAGTTATTTTCTAAAATATACTGAAATTATAAATAATTATTAGGGACCTGGTCTGGGTTTCAGGGTTTCTGCAGCCCACACAATATTATGCATAATACGTTGGATATGTACACCAGATCAATCTAAGAATTATATTTTACCAATGAGAAAATAAAAATCTAAAGCAGTTAAGCTAATGAATAGCAGAGCTATTTGCATAAGTGCCTTGAAGTAGCTCATATGTGACTCACTGTATAGCACATTTCATCATGAACAATGTGGTAGGTGATAAAAAGACAGGGAAACCTATTTCTTTAATTTCAAACACACAACTCCAGTACTTTTACAGCTTTCCTCAGTACTTTAACAAGAATATAAATGATGTCAATGGTTCCAGGCCCAGCAGGTGACAACCGACCTGATGAGTTTCCAGTCTGCCCTTGTTTGCTACAAGGTTGATAATAGGGGACTCTTGGGAGTCATTTGTAGAGGGAAAAACTCTGACAACCTGAGAATCTGAATTTCTTTGTGGAGCAGTGACACCCCTTTGGCCAATAGAGAAAAATTTGTTTTGGAATTCACAGGAGGAAGAAAATGAACTTCTATTGAGTTAAGCCACAGAGATTTATGGATTTATCTGTTACAGAAGATACTATTATCTTAGCTAATACAGACATATTATGGAGACCGTCTGAAAATGGAATTTAGTTGTTTAGTTTCAGATTAGTACTATAAGTTACATTTAAAGTGAGAAAATGCAATCAATTCTGCTTTTAAAATCTATTTAATAGTCTCTTTGAGAATCTTGTGAACAGAAATACTTCTTTTAAATGAGGAAAAGCAATCACAATTTTCAGGCATTCTAATCAAGACAGCAGTAAGTTGTGTATGGAGAGATCAAATCCAAAAAAATCTCTTTTCAGAAAGCCAAGGAAAAGGATCTCTACAGTTAAAAATAAAAAGCTATTTCATTTACTGATATTAGGTAAATTTAAATTAATTAGCATAGCACAAAAAATTATATAATAACACATTATTCAATATAGCATGATTTGAAAGTGAATGCTTCAAAAAATAACAGTTGTCTGGATTAAGGGATTGTTACTGTAGATAGGGTGCTATTAATTAATGGTTTATTGATGGAATCCTGTGAAGCAACATCTGTTCTTTCTTAGTACCTTGAAGATATGCTAGTCTGGCTGTTCTGGGATGGAGAGCTACCTAGAGTACAACACAGGTCCAAATGAGGTAGGGGGGTGTGTGTGGTTATTCTGAGATGTCTGTGGAATCTCCGCATTTTCCCGTAAGGCTATGAGAGAAGTAGTAGGGATGGATTTGGCTGACCTGGTGGTCAGTGGTGAGACGTTCACTCAGAGCTGAAGCCCCCAGCATTCACACTTTCTCCAAGAGTTAGAAGAGCAAGGAGAAGGATGATGATCCACAAATGATGATGGAATAGGGAGCAGATCAAGCTTCCACTTTTTCCTTTTTTTTGTTCTCTGTCTTTCTCTTTCTCTCTTTCTTACTTTCTGTATCATCTAAGATTTTCACACAACATGTATATATAAAATAGTACATTCTCTTTAATATACAATGAGCTTTGATGAATGTATAAGAAAATGAGCAGTAATTATATAGAAAATAAATATATATGTACATTATAATTTACTTCACTGAAAGGGCAGAAAAATCTTTCCTAAACATTCAAAAGATACTCAATATCACTCTAAATAAACTCCAGTACATTAAAATATGGTACCATTTTCATTTAAAATGAAGACAAAACAAGCTTACACTGCATTGGCAAGTAGAGTGAAAATATATAATAATATATTAGTATATTATAAGGAAAACTGCTCATGAAAATAATAGAGTATTGGCCATTACTTTTCAAATTTGTAGTAAAATTACTCCAAAAAGTAAAGCAGTTGATTGAATAAAACGAGTCTTACTCTCTACCCTTATTATAAGGTGGATCCAATTTTCCATCCCTTGAACCTGGGCTGCCTTATAAGTTGACCAAAATGTATTGTATAAATTGAATGCATAAATGAATATAAATTGACCAAGTGATAGTACGCTGGTTCTGCCTAGGCATAAAATGACCTTGCATGCTCCCACTCTCCTTTGAACCTACGTGTGGCATGTGAATGAGCCGAGCATAACTTTCTGGAGGATGAGTGATCATGAGGAGCAAAACTTTCCCAATGTGAAGACTCAAATATGAGAGAGCGCAGCTGAGATCAGCAAGCCACAAGCTGACCTGTAGTTGACCATAGACACATAAGTGAGCCCAGCTGGGTCAAGCCAATGAATTTTTTGTGATTTTTTAAATTATGTTCTAGGCAACTGTTGCAGAATCATATACTTGTTATAATTATATGCCACTTCTTATGATTCTTTAGTCTCATTGTAGATATTTGCTTCCCCCAAACTTCAATCATCAAAATCCAAAATGTGAAATGAATCAGTTTATCCAAGAAATAAATTGCAAGGAAAAGAAAAATAATTAGGAGGGGAAACCTACAACTTTTTACAAATTTAAGACAAATTTCAATAAATGCGAAGAGTGGCCTTGTTTGGATCTTAATTTTAATGAGTAAATTATAAATGAAAGAATTCTTGACTCCAATAGGGAGGTTTGAATACTGAAATTTATTGATAATCATTTTGTGTATTAAAGGTATAATAATGGTTACTGTGATATATATTTTTAAAATCTTAATCTTTGAGTGTTGTACACTGAAATATTTAAAGGGGATATGATATGTCTGGGATTTACTTCAAAATAATCCTGTGTAATAGAGGTAGACAAATAGGTTGTATTATAGACCTGGGTTTCTTGAATTTATTGTGCATAAGAATCATTCAAAATATAGATTCTGATTCATTATTCTGCATTGGGCCTAAGGATCTACATGTCTTCTAAGGTCCCCAGTGATGATAATTCTACCAATCCTCAGGACATACTTTGAGTAGTAACCTATAGATGAAAAAAGAGTGGCCATTAATTGATAATTATGTACCTGGATAATGGATACATGAGGATACATAGAAGCAATCTTCATACTTTGTGCATTTTTTCAAGTTTTTGTAATTAAAATGTTGAAAAGGACAGTCCAATTCGGTTGAGCAGGTAATGTCACATTCCACTGAATGGTGAGGTCCAAAACTGTGTTGGTTTCACTGACTTAGATTCAAACAGTTATTTTCAATGGATGGGCCACTGAGACCTAGAGAAGTTCAGAAGGGCTTCATGAAGGAGGAATTGTTTTGAGCTGGATCTTGAGTGGATAAGATTCAATATGTAGAATGAAGGAGTAGAGAATGTGGAATGAAGGCATTCTAACAGGAGATAAAACTGCGTTCATGAATGCAAAAAAAAGAATGGACTTGGCATGATTTCATAGAGAAGGTTAGCTTGTATGCCAATTGAACGATATCTACAAGTTTTCTAGGTTGCCAGGGAATTTAAGAATTCCAGCTGTTTTCTCATCTGAGTTTTAGTTTCCTCAGCTGTAAATTAGTAAGGCTCTATGCAGCATCAAAAGTCAATATTTATTTCAAATATATTTTTCTAATTCCCTTATAAACTTTGATAAGAATATTCATTAACTTAAATCTCTTAGATATGTGAGATTGATTGATATGTCCTTTCAATTTTTAAGGAAATTGTCAACTTCAAATAGAAAACAAAAATATATTAATTTAGTAATTGACAGTATAGTCTTTGTGCATATTTTAAAAACAGTGTTTATTGCTGTAGCAACTTTCTTTCTTTCTATCGCCTTCAAAACAATAAAAAAGGTTTTGTTTTTAAAAATGTTTTCAATACTATTTCATTAGTTGTGATTTGCCATAATTGTTCAAAGAAATGCTTTTAATCTGCATGTGACCAATTTTCATACTGAATCTCTGAAAAATATCTTCTGAGGTTAAAGATAGTACTCTTTACAACAGTCAATATATATAACCATGAATTGCTTTGGAAAAGACAGACCATATTTTCATCAGTCACTACCAAAATTATTGAACTAGAAATGTATGTTCTCTTCATAGCCAATACATATTATACATATTCCAAAACAGAATATTTTGTGAAGACAATCATGTTATGAAATGTCAGTAATTACATCTCAAACATAACTAAAGGCCTGCAATCACAACTTTTATTCACTAAGAAACCCTTAGAATTCAATTACTACTTCAGCGTAGTATCTACATAATAAATAGAATAAAATAATTACTGAATATTGAGAAATCATCTCCAGCGAAAGACCTTCCATTTTCCTCATAAAGTAAATATTCATGGCTAAATTTTCCAAGTTTTGACATATTTAAAAATGAAAAAGAAAAATATTATATTGTTGCTTTAATTGTGAGGCTTAGTGAAATGTTCAATTGTAAAAGCAAAACACTCTGGGAACATTATTTACTGAACCACAAGATGGAGCCAAGCCCCTCGGACCATCTATCTACACAGGTAGAACTTTTTTTTTCCCCCTCCCTGGATGAAATCTGGAGAAGAATCAGCGAAAAAAATAAAACTCAGTGTTTTAAGTAAGTAGTTAAAATAATTAAAATTTGAACTTAGCTATTACCAAGAATGATTTAATCATAAGGGAACTCATGCATTTTAATCACAGATATTAAATGCATTTATTACCTAACATTAAATGGTGGAAAAGTGCATATTCATATTTGATAAGTTTATTCTTCCTTAAATATCTCTGGCAAACTGAAAGATAAAGTTTTATTGGGAGCACTAGTACACCACTAAAATGAATCCTGCATCCTTATTTATTATATCCATTATGTGAATAGTCTTTGAATACCTGTTCAAAATTGATAATTATAATTAAAAAAACTGGTCAATTCGTTTTTCTCCTAAAACTTTTTATTAACAATGGAGATAATATTATTATAAAAGAATATGCAATTTTAATTTCAAAATATATTTCTGAAAAAATAACGTATTTAAAAATTAGATTTCTCAAATCATGTTTTGACCACACAACTGTCACATTGGCCCTATTGGTAGATGTTCAATTTTACCATGCTAAATTCTTCAAGGTCCTAGGGTATAAGAGGTGGGCAGTCTTATAAGGCAATCCTATTAAGGTGCTATATGCCATAATTTGTCCAAAAATTCAGTAGCAACGCAAACATTTTAATAATATTTGTTGTGAACTTACTATGCAATGTGTGATATGAATAACACTCAGTGAGATAAAAATAAATGAGGCATGATTTCAAGGATGTATAGTGAGCAGTGTTAAATATGAATAAAGACTGTAGCTAAGCCTTAAAGTTCCTAATTGGAATTGGTAGTTGGAAGTTTATTAGTTCATTAATGGATGGAAATTTCTTTATCAACAATGTGATAAGATAAGAAACCAAAACAACATGGGCTTGGGGTGTAAATTTAAGGTGAAAATTGAGACAGCGTTTGGGTACTACTCTTTCATGAGCTGGGCACTGAGGGAAAATAAAAACTATGATTATAGCCCTGTGAGTTTGTTGGATAAATGACAGTGTAGAGTAAAACACTTGGCTTTTGCCATGTAGGTAAAATAGCAACATCAGAGCAATGTGATTTCTAAATTCAAGCTCTATTTTTGTATTGTGGCTTAGTAACAAAAGTTTTTGTACCTAGAAAATAATATTTAGTTCTGTGTTTAATTAGCTTTCTGTACATGGTTTCATTGATAAAGAAAAATATATATCATTTATTCCTAAGGGATGTGTATGACAAACTATTTTGGTTACAGAAAATTATATGACTTGAAATAATATGAGATAAATTTTATAAAGGAAGACTAAACCAGAACTGATTTTGGAACTTTAATAAAGAAACACTGTTTATAATTTACTATTATATGTAGAGGACTAGACTTAAAAACTGGTAAGTAATGAAGATTCATAGAGTCCTGTCCTTAATAAAAAGTTGTGTATGGTTTATAATCACAATATAAATTTCAGGCAATTGAAAGTTTCTAATTAATAATGGTAATTCTAAAGTTACTTAGCTCTTTTATGTGCCTTCCTAAATTGCATAGCAAACAGGTTTCACTCAAAATATTAATTTAATCAGTCTATGCCTCCAATCCTAACTTAAATTAGAAGAGATCAATTAATTTTTTTCTTTTTCATAGAAATCCACACATATTACTTCTTCTCTGCACTGTAAGCCTTTGTATACTAATGATATATGAACATTAAAGTATATTGTTTTATGTGATAAAATAAAATTAAAACATAACATCCAATAGAAATTTAAAAATGAAGTTCTCATGCACACAATTGATTATTGAACTCACTATTTTCCCAAAATTTAGATTTCAAACTTGTTTTGTCTTTAACACCATTATAAAAGAAAGTTTATATTTTTAATTCCCCCAAATTCATTTAATTTATTCCTTATTCTTTCCTTAAAAACAAATTATAACATCTTAAGTCTCAAGACAATGTTGCTAAATTATACCTAAGCTCTACCTTGGAGTTGGGGATTGAATCATGTCCCACACAAAAGGCATTTTCAGGTTCCAACCCCTGGTTCGGGGGTGTGAACCCGTTAGTAAATAGGACCTTTGAAAAGTTTATTAGTTAAGGTGTTTCCAAACGGAATGAATGTAAGCCTTAATCCAATATGGCTGAAGTCCTTATAAACAAAGGAAATTGGACACAGAAAGAAAAGACGTGGGAAGCAGACAGAAGCTGGAAGCAACAGAACCCAGAAGGGAAAGAAGATGCTGCCATATGCATTGTATTACAAAACAGCCAGCAGCCAGACCCAGAACCCCACAGTTTCAGGGAGAAAAGTATCACTTTATTGATGCATCATTTTGGACTTCTCCTAGCCTCAAAACCATAAGCCAATAAATTCCCAGTGTTTAAACCAACACATT